>NW_020861401.1:0-26708 GCF_003713205.1 Coffea eugenioides
CAGGAAAGCAATGTTAGATTTAGGGGCGTCAATCAATGTGATGCCAAAAACCATTTTTGCTTCTCTAAATCTTTGGCCACTTAAAGAAACAGCCATCATAATCCAACTAGCTGATCGCACAAATGCATATCCAGAGGGGCTAGTTGAGGATGTCTTGGTTCAGGTAAATGAGTTAGTCTTTCCTGCAGATTTTTATATCTTGGACATGGGAGATGAAAAATCATTAAACCCGTCACCTATCTTGTTAGGTAGACCATTTCTTAGCACTGCCAGGACTAAGATAGATGTGAATGAGGGTACTTTGTCAATGGAATTTGATGGTGAAACTGTGAATTTCAATATTTTTTAGGCGATGAAATATCCAGAAGAATCTAACTCGGTCTTTGCTTTGAGCGTTATTGAGCCTTTTGTGCAGGAAACTTTCGAATTAGATGGCAAAGACGCATTGGAAGTGGCTCTAATCAAGCATCTGGAGTTGGGTGTAACTCTTGATGTGGACCTAAGGGAAGATTTGCTGCATGCTGTTGAGGCCTTACATTCACTACCCACCGTATCCCCAAGGTATGAACTTACTTCTCTTTTTGTGCCAGAAACTCAGACGAAATTGCTTCCTTCAGTTGTGCAGGCACCGGAGTTAGAACTAAAGCCTCTCCCGAAGCATCTAAAGTACGCATTCCTAGAAGACCGGGAGACACTTCCGGTGATCATCTTTGCACACCTATCTCCAAGTCAAGAGGACAGACTGGTGCGAATCCTTAGGGAGCATAAGGAGGCAATTGGGTGGAGCATAGCAGATATTAAAGGGATTAGCCCGTCCTTGTGTATGCACCGGATAAGACTCGAGGATGATGCAAAGCCGGTGAGGCAAGCACAGCGAAGATTGAACCCTCTGATGATGGAAGTTGTGAAAAAGGAGATACTCAAGCTTCTGGAGGTAGGGATCATTTTCGCTATTTCGGATAGTCTGTGGGTGAATCCTGTCCAAGTGGTCCCGAAGAAGGCGGGAGTGACCGTGGAGGAGAACCAGGAGGGTGATATGGTCCCGGTCAGGAAAGCTACTGGGTGGCGTCAGTGCATCGACTACCGGAGGCTAAATTCTATGACTAAATAGGACCATTTCCCCCTCCCTTTTATTGATCAGATGGTAGAACGGTTGGCGGGTCGTGTTTACTATTATTTTTTGGATGACTTTTCAGGTTACTTTCAGATCGCGATCGCACCGGAAAATCAGGAAAAGACTACCTTCACATGCCCATTTAGTACGTTTGCCTACCGCCGGATGCCTTTCGCCCTCTGCAATGCTCCAGCAACCTTTCAACGGTGTATGGTAAGTATTTTCTCTGAGTATGTGAAAAGAATAATTGAGGTGTTCATGGATGATTTTAGTGTATACGGGGACAGTTTTGATGAATGTCTTGAGAATCTGGCTCTAATTCTGAAAAGATGCATAGAGACGAATTTGGTGCTTAATTGGGAAAAATGTCACTTTATGGTAGATCATAGCATTGTCTTAGGGCACGTTGTGTCGGCTAAGGGAATAGAGGTAGATAAAGCTAAAATAGACCTTATTTCTGCTCTACCTTACCCCGTATGTGTACGGAAAGTGCATTCGTTTTTTGGCCATGCAGGATTTTACAGGAGGTTTATCAAAGACTTCTCAAAGATAGGAGCACCCCTGTTGAAGTTACTGCAAAAGGACGTGCCATTTGATTTCACGAATGAATGTAAGGTGGCTTTTGATAAATTGAAGGAGTCGTTGACATCGCCGCCTGTCATTCAACCACCAGATTGGAGCGTTCCGTTTGAAATCATGTGCGACGCGAGTGACTATGCCGTGGGGGTCGTTTTGGGGCAAAGAATTGGAAGAGTGCCACACGTGATCTACTACGCGTCGAGAGCATTAAGTGGAGCCCAACTTAATTACTCCACGACGAAGAAAGAATTACTAGCTGTTGTTTTTGCACTAGAAAAATTTAGGTCATATTTGTTGGGTGCAAAAGTAATTGTTTTCTCTGATCATGCAGCCTTGAGGTACTTGCTGGCGAAGGAGGATGCAAAACCGAGGCTGATTAGGTAGATCTTGCTCCTGCAGGAATTCGATCTAGAGATCAAGGACAAGAGCGGAGCCGAAAATTTGGTGGCTGACCATTTGAGCCGGTTGCTCACAAATCAAGAAGATCTACCGTTGAGAGAATCATTTCCCAAGGAGCAACTTTTAGCCATTAATTCGTCGGCACCATGGTATGCTGATATTGTCAATTTTTTGGTAGCAAACCAATTACCTGCAGGTTGGCCAAAGGCTAGAAGAGATAAACTAAAAAGTGACGCCAAGCACTATATTTGGGATGACCCCTACCTGTGGAGGCAATGCTCGGACCAAGTGATAAGAAGGTGTGTAAGTGCAGGTGAGTTTCATTCTATTTTGACTTTCTGTCATTCATTTGCATGTGGAGGGCATTTTGGTCCAAAGCGGACAGCTCGTAAAGTGTTGGAAAGTGGTTTTTATTGGCCTACTCTCTTTAAGGATGCATATTTGTTCTGCAAATCTTGTGATAAGTGTCAAAGGGTGGGGAATATTTCTCGAAGAGACCAAATGAGTCAAACCCCCATATTATTTGTTGAGATTTTTTATGTCTGGGGTATAAATTTCATGGGTCCCTTCCCCTCATCTTTTGGTTTCTTGTACATTATACTTGTTGTTGACTATGTTTTCAAATGGGTGGAGGCAAAAGCCACCCGGACTAATGATTCTAGAGTGGTCGCAGATTTTATAAGATCTAACATTTTTGTCCGTTTTGGAATGCCGAGAGCTATAGTGAGTGACAGGGGCACCCATTTCTGCAATAAAACGATCACTGCATTGTTTCGTAAGTATGGTGTGCTCCATAAAGTGTCTACTCCATATCATCCACAAACGAATGGGCAGGCCGAAGTGTCGAATAGGGAGGTCAAGTCAATTTTAGAGAAGATGGTGCGGCCTGATTGGAAAGACTGGAGTCTGAAATTGGAAGATGCTCTCTGGGCCTACCGCACCGCATATAAAACACCAATTGGGATTCCCCATACAGGTTAGTTTTTGGGAAGCCCTGCCACCTCCCGGTGGAATTTGAACACAAGGAATTCTGGGTGCTCAAGCGGTGTAATATGGACCTTATGGAGGCCGGAGGAAATAGAAAGCTCCAATTACAAGAGTTGGAGGAGCTAAGGAATGAAGCTTATGAGAACGCTGCAATATATAAGGAGAAGAACAAAGTTTTTCATGACCAACAGGTTTCGAGAAAGTCATTTGTCGTTGGGCAAAAAGTCCTACTTTATCACTCGAGACTTAAACTTTTTCCTGGTAAGTTGCGTTCCCGTTGGATTGGTCCATTTGTTGTTACTAATATTTCTCATTATGGTGCAGTGGAAATCCAAAATCTTAAGACGGAAAAAGGTTCATAGTCAATGGTCACCGTTTAAAGCCTTATTATGAAGGGTTTAATAGTGAGCAAGTGGAGGTTCTATTCCTTGATAATCCAAGTGGTGAAGTCTAAACAGTTGAAGGCCATGTCTAGCCAAAGATGTTAAAGAAAGGCGCTGCTTGGGAGGCAATCCAAGGATTACAATATTAGTAGTGATCGTTCTTCATTACTATGCAATTTTTCAGTTTCCTTTTAATGTTTTGATTGTTTTTGTGGTGTTGGACAGAAGAATAGGGGTTCCAAAGCGTGCCCACGCCTTGGAAAGGTTGCGACAGGTACCCTGGGCGAATTGGAGACTAGCGGTTCCAAGGCGTGCCCAAGCCTTCCAACCCCTCCGATAGCGAAAGTAAAAAAAAAAATAAAATAAAATTTCAAAGAAAATTTTTGACCCAGACCCTACTTTCTCCACTTCGTCTTCTTCTTTGCTTGGTCTTGTCAAGTCCTCCAAGTTCCTCCGTTGAGATTTCCTTTGTCCTAGCCTTAGTCTCTATTTCATTTTCACTGTCCGCCGCCGCTCCACCACTAGCCGCGCGCCAGCGTCGCCCGTAGCTACCCACCGCCGTACGCCGCCTGCTCACGCCGCCACTCCGCTAGGTCGCGCCGCTCCAGGGCCCAGCCTGTGCGCTGCCTCGTGCAACCCCCTCTGCCAGGCGTACGACAGCGCGCGATTTACCTGCGTGCTTGCTCCACCTGCGCCCCTGTGCGCAGCCGCAACCAGCCGCCCACCGCGCGCGAGCCTTCGTGTGCGCCCAGCTCCCACAACAAGCAGATCCGCGCGCGCTGCTCGCCTTCCGCCGCAGACCAGTGTTCACCGCCCGCGCGGCCATGCGGTACTGCCCATTCCAATTCAACTTGGCGGAGCACTGAACTTACTAGTGGTACCCCTGTCTCTCTCTTGTGCACTGGAAACTGAGGTTTTGGAGTTTTAATTGTTGAAATTTCGCTTTGTGTTGGGTTATTTGATTAATTGTCTGAAGGGAGATTATATCTGCTTTCCATTGACTATCTGTCTTGGGGGACCATTTAATTGTTGTCTGCAAGTGTGAGTCCACGTATCTGCCTGGATTGATTATATACTTGAGACATCTGTGGGCTCTGGTGAATTTATTATTTGTTACACGTGGTCGGTAGCTCACTGATTGTTGCCTTTTCTTGACTGATATCTTGATTTGAGGGGAGTTGGTTCGATCTTCTTTATTGTTGTCAGCTAATCAACAGCAGTGGGGCATTGGTTGGTGTTTGTTGACCGGTTGTTGTTTGGTGGGGAAATTGTGTTCCCCCTTTGCTATTGGACTGTTGATTATTGAATATTATTTGTTACATGTGGTCCCGTGTCTTCTTTTGGGTAATTGATTGGCTGTCTCCGGGCTGATTTACATTTCATTTTTGGGCATCCGAATGCCTCCAAAGAAGGCGACAACTGCTGGGCCATCTGGGTCCCAGCCTCGCAAGAGGCGAGCCCCGATTCAACCCACCATTCGGTCTCGTTTGGGCCTGAATAAGAGCACTATGTCTCCTGGGGGAGGGGGGAAACGGTCACTAATCTTACAGAGGCACAAGTGGAGCGGTTGAATAACTTGGCACACCGTCCTTTTACTCCTTGTAAGTGCTTCCATGCCCCAACCTTGGACCATTTGCGAATTGCACGGGAAGTTGAACAGTTATTCTCGACCATAGGTTGGCAAAAATATCTAATCATTAACTACCCTACGTTTGAGGAGCTGGGTTGTGAATTCTTCTCCACATTCGAGTTCCACAGAAATGAATTCATCACTTTGGATGAGCCGGAGGTTATTAATTTCAGATTGGGAGGTACTCAGTTTGGTATGTCCATTAATGAGTTTAATCTGACTTTGGGGTTTGTTAGTGAGGACACCATAGCCTCCGGGGCATATATAAACAGTGCGTGTGACTACACCAGACCGTTCTCTACTGACTACATTGACATTTGGAGGGAGTGGTCCACGGATCGTCAGATCTATAATCCGAGTCAGTCGAAGGCTTCCCATCTGAAGGATCCGGTCTTGAAGGTTGTCCACAGGTTCTTAGCTCACAATTTCTCGGGGCGAAAGGATACCTCCGGCACGCTTACCAAAGTGGAATTCTATTTTCTTTGGTGCATGCGCAACAGGGTTCAGGTTAACTTCGGATGTTGGGTGGCCACCCAGATGGAAACGGTCATGTAAAAGCGTAATAAACCGGTGATACTGGGTTCACTCATTACTCACTTGGCCATTCGAGTGGGAGTGCTTGATCTGGACAAGGGGCACAACTACGCTCTAGCTCGAGAAATTGAACCCCTGGATTTGCGTAGCTTGGAGCGAATGGGGGTTATTTTCAAAGTGGGCGATATCTATCAGTTTACGTCCCCTGGCGAGGGCGGCGCACAGCCCCGGGTTCCTCCGACTGCCCCATCCACTGAGCCTCCACCGCGCCCGGATCAGGCGAGCCCGTCATCCTCTCATGCTTCCCCTGACTGGGAGCCCCAATTTCACTCTCTCCAGGAGTCTATCCATGCACTAGGAGGGCGAGTTCAGGGAATAGAGGATCGGCTTCGAGCACTACAAGTCTTCGCCCGTATTCAGACAGAGAATCAAGCGGCTTTCTATGCTCATATTGGCTTCCAGCCGCCGCATCCGCCGCCTCCTTAGGCTCCAGCCGCACCTTTTCAGTAGTCAGGGAAGTTTTCGCTCCCTCTGCCCTTGTAGATTACTTTTTCTGGGTTACATTGAGGACAATGTAGGTTTTAGGTGGGGGGGAGTGTCTTCCATTAGTTCTTTTTCATTAGTTCTGTTTCATTAGTTCTTTCTCTTTTTCATTAGTTCTTTTTGCTTTGTTACTCAAAAAATAAAAAAAAAAGGGGAAAATGGAAAACATTATAGTTAGTTGGCTTTTTGGTTTATTTCTATGCTTTTTAGTGCTGGGTCATGTTGCTGTGATGAATGACACAATCAAAGTGAGTGGGTATGTGGTCAAATATGCGAGCCGTGCATTTTGTTTCCCTTGGTAATGTCGTTGAATGTTGAATATGCTGGAATTGACCCATTCTTGTAACTTTTGGGGAGCTTTTGAGCCTTGCTTGAGCATATTATTCTTGTTTGCTCTATTTTGTTTGATTGAGTGGGTATCGCACATGGTATGAACATTCTAGAACTTGCTATTTTGTACATGTCAAGACCGCATTTTGTTGAACTGGATGCATTTGAAATGATAAGGGCATTTAGGATTTAACTCTCTTTAGCTATCTAAAACCAAGCCCTCATCTTATTTCCTAATAGTGAACCAATTTGAACTTTTATCCTTCGCTTTTGGTTGTTATCCGTGTTTGTTAACCCGAGACCTCTTTAAACTTTCTTGTTTATCCCTGTGTTGTCAAGGGATGTCTGAAATCCATCATTTGCGCAAAGCAAACGAATTTGGGGTTGCAAGTGCTGTTAGATTAGGAGCTGTATGATGTTATCCTTGTAAAAAGGGGAGAAATTGGAAAAAGGCCACTGACCAGAGAACTTTGGCTTGCAGGGCGTGCCCGCGCCTTACAGGACTTTCTCCCTAAAAAAATAAAAATAAAAAATAAAAAATCCTGAAGAGACCTCGTGACCAGAGGACTATGGGCTACAAGGCGTGCCCACGCCTTGCGGGTAGTTCTCTCAAAAAAAAAAAAATTGGTTATTGGTGAAACTCCTCCGGTAAAGCACTGTAGTTATTGGTGAGTTTCGGACATTCTCTTGACACTTTACCCCCTATCTATACATTCTTATCCCGCCTTTCACCTGGACCCCACTACAACCCCATCAAAGTCCCTTTGATTTATGTGTTTAGTTCACTTTTGAGTGGTGGAGATGTGATAAATGTGCAAGCTTATGGTAATGGCACTCCGTGATGTTGATTTGAGCGTTCCTAGTATTTATATATATTCTTTGATCGGTGTGTTCTACTTTCAGTGATATTGTCAGGGATCTGAAGTGCTTGTGTTAGTGTAGACTGCTACATTACCTCTGCTCTCTTGGTTGCACTTTTGAGCTCCGAAATGCTTGAGGGCAAGCATTGTCTAGGTGTGGGGGGAATTGATAGAGCAGTTATTTGGCACGTTTTGCATTGTCATCTTGTCCTAATTTTGGCTATTCAAGGTGCTAAGAAATGGAATTTCACTCATATTTGATATTTGTGTGAATTGCAGGTGGTTAGCATAAAAAATGATATCTTGAGGTGAATTTCCAGAAGACTTCCCATTTCAGGGCGTGGTCACGCCTTAGAAGGTGGACGTTACCGAAAGCCGGACCCTGGTCCACGTGAACCCGAAGCATGGGATCACAACTCCTTGCTCCAGGCTTTTGTTCCAGACGTCTCTTTTGCTTTTCTTGTGTGCGGCGGCTATAAAAGAGAAAAAGGAGATTCAGAATCGAGGAGGATTTTTAGCCTTAGTTTTCACTTTCTACTTTTTGGCAAGATTTGTCAGACGTTTTTCCTCTCTTTTGTTTTTCTTTCTTTTCTTCTGAAAGCCTTTCGCTTGTAATTGCGGCTTCAATACGAAGCCAGAACCACGCGAGCTTCATCGTGAGAGCTTTTGTCTCTTCTTATTAGATAACCTGATTTGCGGCTTTGGCTCTGCGTTACTTATTCCCTCCAATCTCTTCGGCAATTAATTGAATGAACTCAATTAAACCACGCGGGATTGACACGACGAGGAGCGGCTAATTTTCTCCTCTACCCAAAGGTTGACGCGAAGGCGCGGTCCATAATATCTGTGAGATCTAATCAAATCTTCATTATTTCTTCCAATTTATTGCTATTCGTGCGTTTCCTGAATTAATTGTTCATGGGTATTGTATTAATTGAATATCAACGGCCGGGTATTTGATTTAATTTAATAGCCTACTGCCACGTTAATTAAATAGAATCCGTAATTGTCATTTAGTTTGACACCCCGTGGCAACCACCATAATTGGCTTTATGATGGGGAAATGCAAGATCTAATGTTAAATAAACCCTCTAGCGTGTTTAATTGTGTTAGTGGTTGGGTTTTTTCTAGAATTAATGCAATTGGATTAATTTAAATTCCTACCGGTCGTACAGGGTTGTTGATCTGGTTATAGAAAAGAAAAGCCAGTCCCATGGTCGACTTTTCTTTTTGTTACTGTTCGAATATAGTTAAGGAAAACTGGTTGTCATAAGTATGCTTTATTTGTATAATTATATACTCTATCTAGTTAGTTATGTATGTTATATATAACCTTTGTTCTATTTCTGATGGCATTGTAGGACCGTGCTTCTGATGTCAGTGATCCTTGGGTAGAAAATTTTATAATTTGCTATTTTTTAATGATATTTGTGTCTTTGTGAGTTTCTTAGTGTTTTATTTTATTTTTATTGTCTTTCTTTATTTTTTTATTTTTTATTTTATTTTAATTGGCCTCTCTTGTGAATAATCCCTCCAATTTTCTGTTACTATATGTATATTTATATATTTCCTATCTCTCGTTCCTTGTGTTATTTCTGGATCCTTATTCTTTTCTTCATTTGTTTATTTCTGTCTATTATTTTATAATTCTATATTTTTATTGTATATATATTTGTATATTTCGGTATTCAGCATATACTTCTTCGGGAACAGGGTGAATCAGTTATGCTCATTGCAACACCTAGGGTCCGCTTCCATGTACTTGGATTGTTCATATATTATATTCTATATGTTATATGTGTATCTTTTAGTATATATTTATTTTGTCACAGGTTTTCGGCACCTGTCACATATAACAATTAACAGATACTAAAATAATATATTGTACATTATTATATATTATTATTATTATAAGTACATGATAATACCATATACTA
Organism: Coffea eugenioides; assembly: GCF_003713205.1. Classification (NCBI taxonomy): domain Eukaryota; kingdom Viridiplantae; phylum Streptophyta; class Magnoliopsida; order Gentianales; family Rubiaceae; genus Coffea; species Coffea eugenioides. Next base: position 9,297 of record NW_020861401.1, read on the forward strand.
ACTATTATTAATAGCATTTACCTATATAATATAATAATATATTAGTAGTATATACTAATACTAAATAGCATTTATCTATATATTATATAATTTTATAAACTAATTTGGTATTCGAATGCGGTAATGCGATACCCTATTTCATTTTCCTGAATTTGAATGTGAAATCGGTTATTACCAAATTCATAATCTCATTACCTATTTCATACCATATTAGAATTCGGTGAATTCGGTACGTACCGAATTTGTACCAAAATACCAAATATCCGATTTTAAATTACCAAATTGAATTTGAATTCGGTTATGAATTCGATATGTACCGAATTTGCTCACCCCTATTCAAAGGTCATGATGGTGGGAGATGGCCATGGTAGTTCTTAGAAGATTTAAAGGTTATGGTGATAGTGGTAGTGGTGGTGGTGTGGCAGTTGGGTAGGTAATTTTTGGGCATGTGATATTGATTGAGTTAATTTTTTTTTCGATAATTAGGGTTTTTCGAAGCTTGTAGGTATAAATTTGTATTTTTTGAAGGAGGTTTTGTTTTAAACGAAATTTGTGGGTTTGAAGAATTTAACTATCTTAGGAAATTTGTAAGTTTTAGGAATTTAACTTTGTTAAGAAAATACCATTAAATTTGTTAAGAAAATGAGAGTGAGCATTTTTCTAGAAACTTGACTATTGTGAGATAGTTTTGAAAGTTCAGAATGAAATTAAAGGTTTATTTGTCACATTACTCTTCTTTTGAATAGGATTAGCTTAATTTTTAAATGTTGCAAAAAGTTATAACTTGAAGGAAGTTGATGTCGAAATTAAACATTTTGGAGGGGGTTGGAGGGGGGGGGGGGGAGGGGAGGAGTCCGACTTGGAACTAGTTGAGGGGTGCAAACTACAATTAACCTTTTTTAAAACATTCATGTAAGAATGACCAAATAATGGCCTATCCTACTGCTATTACGAAATATTTTAGTGGCAATAGGCTTTCCTTTAAATTTTTTTTCATGTCTTCTCAAAAAACGACTTGTGTGTACGACTTGAGTGTCAGGTCATAAGAGTTCTCCAAGGACGTTCATTCCGGTAATGGCGGTTTCCCAAAATAGCCCCTCCACCACCACTATTAGTAATTGAACAAAATGTTCACTGTGTATAAAGCAATCAAAAGTTTATTATGCATTCTATAGTTACAAAAACTCTGAAGATGAAAGATTATCGTATTTAAACTAAATTGTTGGTATTATCAAAAAAAAAAATTAAATTGTTGGTATAATATTGACTAAGAAATCATATAATAAATAAAATTAAACAATTATTAATTGTAGAAAGTGTTTATTATATACAAAGCAATCAAAAGTTTATTAAATTTTGAAGATGGAAGATTATCATATCTAAATTAAATTATTGCATATTTCACTTGGATTGTGACAGTAAATAGAGGAAATTTTCTATGTTGTGTCAAACTAATGTATACAACAAAATCTGAGCAAAATACATACTAAAACATTATGATTTGGATACAACAAACTTTTATCAATTTCAGTAGTTGTAAACCTTTTATGTTATAATTTTTTTATAATTATCGATGAATTTTTTTGAAGTTTTTTTAGTTAATATGACGATGAATTTAATCATCAATTTTCTCATTAACTATTTATAACCTTTTGTCTTCTTAGTGACCGTGATTTTCTTCTATACCAATATGTATATAAAATATAGTTAGTTTTAGTTATCACGCATAAGAATATAATAACTGGAGACAATTTAACATACACAATAATTGGAGATGAAGAAAATTATGTGAATATAGTTGTGAATGGGCAATTTTTAATTTTAATTACTAACATTTTTGAGATGTAATTTATTGAAACTTTTTATTTTTTTATTAGTATCATGATTGAAATGCAATTACTCTAATTAAAAGACATGAGGATAATTTAAGCAAAACAAAAACTAAGATCAAAATATACTTACACCTACCCTCCCTATTGTTAAGACTCGCCATACTTTTTATATAGTAACAATAAACCAGGAATTCTTGTCCTCTAAGCTTGCTAGTCACTACAACAAAAATGGCCTTTAGTGGCATTTAAAAGTGTCAGTATAGACAATTTAACCTGACATTTTATCTATCCTCACACCTAGGGCGAGTGTTGTCCCTTCCAATGTGGGGATAGCCTCAAATCTTTAGCAACATTCAAACGTGTCAGGAAAACCATGCTGCTATAGCATTCCCTCTGCCAACAAAAACTTTTTTTTGTGATAATCGAAAGTGTCCGTATAGCATTAGAACATCAGTAGCGGATCAGTAGTATATCCAATTTATGAAGGCATCTTTAGTTGTCTTAATATATGACTTTAAGGACACGTAGCCATGTGAATTTACACTGCTTTGGACGACATGCCCATTTGTCATTAGTGTTTTTCGAAGTTAAGCTATGCTGACACTTTTAATTGCCAGGACTTTTTCCCCTATTTTTTTTTATATGGAAGCAACCTGCAATTAGTCCTCCCTGCTGTACATTCCATCAACCAGAATCCCAAGGGACTTGTAAAATTATCTCAAAGAGCAGAATGCATATAGCAATTTAAAAGAAGAAGTCGATACTCAAATATAATTCATTGAATTAAAAGTCAATAACAAGTACAAACATAGCAAGTACTAAAATCGCAAACAAGTGCTCAAAGCAAGTATTAAAATCCCAATAAAGTACCGAAAGATTCTCATTTACAATAACTTGAAAGACTTTCTTGTGCACAAACAAAAAGACTCTCATCCCTAACAAGTTGAAAGAAATGCTAAAAGTCAGGTAACGTAATTGTACAATATTAGCAACGATCCGCGAGAGGTATAGTATATATATAGTACATTGTTTGGGCTCATCAAGATGAAACAAACAACTACCACTGCCCATGTTAATGTATGCTCAAGAGTTGTCTCCTCATTTCCACTTCCTTCAGCCATCTCTAGGTGGAGCAGTCCGGCTATGCTTTAGTAGAGGTTAGTGCCAATCCTTCAGAAGAAGAGAAAACAGCCGAGAAATTGAAGGGATGAAGAAAAGTGTATACAGTGATCTGGGGAAACAGAATTTTTTTTTCCAATTCTTGAGCATTTGAGATTGGAAAATGATAGGAAAAAAATTGCAACAATAATAATATAATAACACCCCAGGAAATAGTTTGCGTTCAAGCAATTCAACCTACTAGAAATCATGTCATGCTAGAAATATAGCCTTTGGTCTATCAAATGCGATGGAAAAAATTATAGATATTGGACATAACTATGTACTGCAATTTCCTACTTGACAAGGTGTGTGGGACATGTGTCCAAGTCTCTGTCTCAACTGGTCCTCACTTAAGTCAGTGCTAAACAAGTCATCATTATTTTTGAAGCCAAATCAATCATTGAAGCAGTTTTGGGGAGCGTAGCATTGTACTCCCAATCACTAACTGGTGCCTGAACAGCCAACATTGTCAACAAGCTGAAACTAAAGCTCGTCGTCCAGGCAACATTACATATAGTAGTGATCACAGTACCAACACTGTCAAGTAATGCACTGAACAAAAGACAGTATGACTAAGCAGATTAATCATTCTCCTTTAAACATCAGATAATATATATTATGTTTGACTAACTACAAGGGGCATTTGTCACGACAAAAGGGACGAGTGTGGATGCAGACACAAAAGTGCACAGATTCAAGAGCTCAGAGGCATGAGAGATTCTTAAATTTCTCTCTTTTATAAAAATAATGGTAGAAGCACCAGTATGATCAGCCAGAACAGTGTTCGATACCAAGCATCCCTTAAGCTAAAGAATCATATGCTAGCAAAATTTAATCTTATTTCACACAAACATAACCATAGATGTTGTCCAAGTTCAAAGTTTTAAACTCGTACATCAGATCAAAGCACTTCTTCGAAATCAGATTAAGGGATCATGCAAAATCAGGTCAGAACCTCACCAAAGGCAACCACGACAAGGAGACAAATTAAAGTTTCGATAATTCGAACAAGAGAAGGTTGAGACATATAAAAAGTGGACGAGTTCAAATAACTCACCCTGGCCATGTTAAAAGATGGAAATCTTGAAAATGCTTTGGATAGAACATCATCATTCACCTCATTACCAAGATCACCACAGAACAAACGAGAATCATCTGCACAACACAAACAGTAATACTGAAGGCATTAATACTAGCAAAAACAAGATCAGTGAAGGAATTAAGACAGGCTAAAATTGTCATAAAAAATGATGAATGCAACCACACAAGGAGTAGAGTACATGAAACTCACTCTCTGGCCAATCTGCAAGTGTAGGATCCTCCCATGCCTGCCCTGCTGCCTTACGAGACCTTGTTCAAAGATTTTCCCCTTGACATTACACTCTGCCTTAGCGTAAGATGACCACTTCCTCGAGGCAAATCAAGTAGTTATGTCAAACATGGAAGTCGAGATCTGGCAAGTACGTACTGCTTTGACTTGTCACCAAACTTAACTTTCCAGTATCTTTGAGCAACGCATATGATCATCACTGGGGTAAAAAAAAGCGTGCAACATATGAAATGCTACTTAGTTACGTATGAATCCAGAAGAACCTTCCACCATACCAGGTCTGCATTTCAGTTTGGCCACCTAAAATTCATTTTCTATATCTGCCTAATTGATTACTTACTGGTGAACTTTTTGACTCTCTATCATTTGTTAGACTATCCATGTACGTAGGAAAAATGCCTTTCTCAGGTTTCTAGTTGAAATGTCCTTGATGTTAGTTGCATTCGTTTTCAACCGTCGTCTTTGTTTTCTTGCAACATTATTGCCAATCAAAATCGTCCAATGGCAACACATCACCTGGGTCAAGATTATGTTTTCTTCCTGGCTTCCCTTCGTCTCTCTCTTGGGGTGTGTATGCATGCCGTTTTCTGGTGGTGGTGGTGGTGGTGTACTATTATCTTGATGCAGATGAAAAAGAGTTTGTACTTTAAAATCTTCAGGAATCGACACTAATGCCAACTTATTTGAAAAACCAAGCCGGAAATTGACAGCAGAAAGCAGTGCCATAATAAACAAATCTACATATCAAGTTCTGAAGTAAAGCAAAAAAAGAACTCTTGCCCACACATACAAAACCCCTGGGTCACCAAACTTCCACAATAATATCAGGTACCACGCGACAAGTTTCCCCAATATTTTATTTGGCCCACCTTTGCACCCTAAAATTTGTGAAATCCCCTTCACCTTCTACATTGCCCCCCCCTCCCTCTTTTCTAAAAACTAAAATCTCCACCACTATCATATCAACTTAAGTAAATAATCACACCTCAACAATAAAGAAGGTCAATAATTTTAGAAGAAAAACATTAACCTAAAGTTCTTCTAATGCCTAAATTCAACTTCCTAAATCAATTTAGGAAGTTCTTCCTAAATGAATTAAGCCATATATATAAATGAACAGACCGGGTATTTTACAGAAAAATTGGACTTCCCGGTTCCTCCACTCACATAGACAACAATGGTATACATATCTCGACTCCTACCAATAATTAAAAAGATCAATTGTTTCTCATCATAGCTGTTGACAAGGGAATTCAAATGTCAGGGGAAGAGGAAAAAGAGCCGAAATCACTGCCCTAAATCTCTCCAAAAGTATTCCATCCAAAATTCATATAAAAAAACAACGTGGCTTAATGATTGGATATAGAAAAGTTCGTACCTATTGATACTGAGGGAGGGAGTACACGGTAGGAACTGTAGCGGGAGCAGGATAAACGTGGGGAACCGCAGGAGGAAGAGCAGGAAATTGCAGAATTGAAGCGGCAGGGGCAGCAGCCACATGGTTTGCGGCTGTTGTAGGTGAAACGGAGTCGGAAAGTACGTGCCGGTAGTGTAGGTGAATTGAGACGACGCCGTTGAGGATGAAGAAGAAGCTGCAGCAGCCGATGTCGACGACATAGCGAAACCGCGAGATTTGAGAAGCGGGACCAAAAATTAGGGCTTCGTTGTTTTTGGAGAATTCGAACTCGTCCTTTTCAATGTCATGTTGTTCCATTTTCTGGTTTTGACGAACCTAAACCTGATGATGAGAGGGAAAGAGTAGGGGCGACGGGACGGCAGAGGTAGGGAGCAGAGGAGAGGAAAGTGTCCGACAGAGGCAGAGGGCAAAAATTTAGGCAACCGAGAGAAATCAATTTAGGGCAAAAATTTATCATGGAATTACATCCCTTCAATGGGAAAGCAAGGGTAGTTTGATTGCGGAGAGATTCAATAGGAAAAACTTTGTGGGAAAGCAAAATTTTGGCCAAGAGTTTTGAGAGACAGTTTGCCGAGAGAGAGACTTTGTGCGAGAGATAAAGAAGAAGCAAAATTTCACTGGGAGGCAAAATGAAGTTTTGAGATTTCACTAAGTGTTTTGGCAAAGGAATCTTCCGCCAAAATCCAACGACGTCGTTTTGTGTTTTAATTTTTTTTGGTGTATCTCACATTTTCGTAAGTGTCATAATAGGGAGTCTAAAGGTACATTATTATTTTTATATCAAATAAAATAAAAAAAATTAGAGTATATATTATTGAGTTGATAATTAGTGTCATGATAGAAGTTTTATAATGACACAAACCAGCAAGTGTCCTTATAGATATGTCAGGAAAGACCATTTTTGTTGTAGTGTGCATAGATCAGATCACGTCAAGTGGATGATTGCCTCATCTTCTGGTGAATTCTTTGTACAGTATGCCATGCAGAAAATATATCACCAAGGAAATAAAGTAAATTGGTTTAAAATGGTGCGGGGAGATGGGAATGTTCCAAAATATGCTTTTATATATCATGCGGTTAGTGCTGTAGAGGAAGCTGATGAATAAGGATTGGCTGCTGAAATGGGGCATGACAAATATCTCTTCCAGTAGTGTCTTCTGTGGCTTAGTAGGTGAGAACTTGGAACATTTGTTTTTTGATTGCGCCTTTTCCAGGTGTGTGTGGGATAAGGTGCAGAGGTTATATAGAGGTTCTTTACTTTGGAGTCAGGAAATGGAACGGTGGTGTAAGAATTCCTGTGGGAAATCTTTTGGTGCAAAACTTAAAAAGGTTTGTGCTAGCTGTAATTGTTTACAATCTCGAGTTCAACCTCCTTAACATCATTCTCCCAAAACCCAGGGCAGCTATCTAGATTTGATCTGTCCAATAGCCTATCGTGGAGGAACTTAATGAAATTCTCGTCACAATGAATAGATGAATAAAGAACCAATTACTTCTTGAATAGTTGACCACCAAAAGAATTTTAAAACTCTATTTGAATGCAGGTCAAGGAATCGAATCCCTTGACCTGCATTCCAAAAATCTAGAGTTCCTAGAAAGTTTCGTCAGCAGATGTGTAGGCACACGTATAGATCGGTGGTGGTTCAGTCCCCCGAGTTCCCCTTTTGGTCCCTTTGAATCACCTCTTCCCCTTAGTATAGAGTAGGAGTAGGTATAGATTAAAATCTATTGTGTCCGACAAAAAATAAATTGAGTAGATGAATAAAGGCAGATGGTCTTAGGTCGGCAAGTCCAGAAGAATTATCGACAAGAGCTAATAATGATGGTTCTGATGAGGATACTCTTACAATGTTTACATTGAGATCCTCCACTTGAACTTGACCTTTAGACTCAGTACCCAAGTCTAGACTACGGATATGTCTTAAATTTTTGCATCTCATGATGTATAGTGTAAACGCTAACGGTAAGTGAAATTTTGAACTTTTTTGTCTAATTTCTTCAACATATCCCTCAACTGGATAAACAATGAACTTCTTACAGCAGGAACCTGGCCTGGTCCAGTTGATTATGCTAATGTTGCAGTTGCCCAGCTCACCACTTGAAGAATCAGTCTAAACAAATAAAGAAAAACCAGAAAATCCTACACAATTAGAACAAGAAAATAATGGAAAACCAGAACAATCCTTGAGGCATGAAATATCACTATATTTAAGATCACTACACTAAGTATTTACATTTGCTGAAAGGATTTGCCAATTTATTTCTAGGATACAACAAGATGAGAGAAAGTTGATAGCAACTGTCAAATATATATATATATATATATATATATACATATCTTTGTGTGTGTCTGTGAAAGTTGCTATTTCAATCAAATGTTTTCTTTTTCCTACTTGGCATGGTTAATTGAAGAGAATTAACGGGTTATGAGTTCACTTGAATTTACCCCTATTGAATCCTACTTGGATTATATTATAACTAATATTATTTTAATGATATATGTTTTCTATCAAATTATTACATAGAAATGCGGTAAAATCTTCTGCAATTCATAATTATTGAAATCTTACATATCCCATAAATTACTTTCTTTCACCACCATATTTTTTATTAGTACTTCAAACTATTCATCATCTATTCCCTTATTGTTGTTATCTTATAAAACACAAAATTTTAAATTTCATCTCTATCAACTAAAATTTCTCATTGTTCCCTTTAAATATACTCAACAACAGGCCCTTTTCAGTTGAAATTTGACCCTAATGAGAAGATATCAGCTTTCCTTCTTTGTATTGTACGTTAACTCTAGAATTTGTACATGTACATATCATTGATGATTTGGTATTTCATAATTATTACAAATTTGATTAAATAGCTATCATGGTATACTTTAGAATTTATTTGACCAATTTATTTGTCATGACTCCACATATCTTGTGAAATTTTGAGATTGTTACATTGTCTTAACGCATCTAAATTTTTCCTTATTTTAGCACAAATGTTGGGGAACATAAAAAGAGGAAGTTTGAAGGAGGTTGAATTAGATCAAAAGTTTTCTATTGCATTTGATGACTTTGTTTGTTTTAATATTTTCTGGGGTTATGCTAGCAAAATTTCATTTTGTCGAGTGGTCATTTCCTAGATGGACCTTTTACAATTTAAGTTCATGTTCACGTAAGGAAACTAAAATTTGTATTCTTATAAATTTGTCTCATATTATTCTATGATGTAAAAAGTTGATCTTTGATTTTTCTCTTATATTCCTCTAATTTGCAGGAGCAGGAGTAGTTTACCGGAATCATGAACTGTAGAGGACATAAAATTCCAAGATCATGAAGAGAGGTAGAGGTGGTTTATCGGAATCATGAATTGCAGAGGACATAAAATTCTAAAATCACGAAGTTCATCTTTGGTAGAGGAAATACAATCCCAACGATTTTAAATACGTGATCTTGCCATCCGCCAAGTCTTCAACTAAACATCGATTCAAGGACCTCATCAAATATCATTTGCACCTTCATTTAGCATTTTTTTGGATCATAAGAACGATATTGTTTTTTTTTATGCTTGTTCTCTCTTTTATTAACATCATTGTTATCCATATGAATCAACTTAATGTAAAAAGGAAAATTAATCGTTGTACCGATAGATTTACTATTATTGTTGGAAACTGAATATTTGTTGACGAAGAAAATGGATTGTGGGATCTTTTCCAATTAATTAAATATGAATATATAGTTATAGGTTTACGGTCATTATAAAAATTTTAATTATCTAAAAGAATGTTCATAAAAAAAAAGGAATATCTACCAAGTTTTTAATATGGGGTATATTATTTGATATATACTATCATATTATAGTGAAAGTCTGTAAGAAATTTTTAAAAATTAGTAAATAATTGAACATGTAAAATATATTAATTCTCTAGAGTTAATATGAATGAACATATAGGATCGTTGTTAATTTTTGCATTTAAATTATTCATATTTATATAAATTTACAATAAATTAAAAAAACTATGCTAAGACACGGACAAATTTCTAGTTCTATAGTAAAAGACACAACAACTCAAAGGTCACAAGTTGATCAGCCACTTTCTCTTATTATTTTAACATTAAGAGCCCACTGGGCTTGCTAATCTTCACAGAATTTGCGGACAGATTCATTACTACTTAGAAACGGAGTCGTTTCACAGATTGTGACCAGAGAGTCGCAAACTCTCGAAACTCAATCCATCGCTAGAATCCGGCTCACCAAGCCACGATCCGTCGCTAGATCTGGATTTACGAACGGATCCACAAGGATCCACTCAGAATCTTTTGTCTAGCTTTATCTAGAAATTTCGAGTTTCTTTACTCTAACAGGTCACATTTTTATTTCATTTCACAAACTATTCCAACAGATAAAACGTATTGCATAAAACAAGTGACATAATACTGTCATTAAATTTTATAATGAGAGTATTCTCTCCGAATGACTCAATTTATACTTTCTCGGAAGAATGCACTAGGAAGCAAAATTCAGTAAAATGGCTTTTCTACTTGAATAATTATTATTCAATAATCTGAGAACGATGTCTCTGCTGCTCGTTATGCTTGCTTTAAAATTGAGATTTTGGGTGTTCAAGTGATGACTAAATAAACTAAAAATAGAATGATACCACGTTGAGTTATCTATTGAAATCAAATTTCGGGAAATGTCAATGGCATTTTTCTTATATATATTAATGGCAATGTCTTGATCTTTTGTTCATGCAAATTAAGCAAAACTACCTCTACCATCCTTGCACTCATAACCATCTCCTTATTTTGAAGATGTAATCAAACATGGGAATACCAAGAAGAAATCATTTAATGTTGTGAAACAACTAAAGATGTGGATATTCATTTTGTATTTTCAAGAAAGTTGATTCATAATCATCCACCAGATTCATTGGTACATTGAATGAAGGAGATGCATTGGATGAATCCATCAGTTCATTTATGGAGCTATTTAATTGATGTATTTGAAGTACTAAATTCATAAATGAGTGTTTAATAAGGTTCATGTACTTTTAATCTTGTATTACCTATATATATATAGAGGTGTCCTGATCTCTCTTTGTAACAGATGAACACCTTTCATTAGTTGAAATAACAAGAATAGTTTTCTATTCTCTCTCTACTTCTTATTCTATCATTTCAATCTCTATTTTAGTAGTTTATTTTATTAGTTTCACAACATTTAAGTATTTGAGGTTGATAACTCATTTATTGCCCTTGCTTCTTGCCATTAATCAAATTGTATTCTCTTGAGGTGATAATTGTGTCTATTGGTAGGCATTAGTTTAGCTTTACTTTAAGGAGGCGATGCTTACAAATTGACCTTTTGTAGGGTACATTATTGATCCTCTTATAAAATTATAAAAAAAAAAAGAGAAAAAAGTAGTGAAGCAACTTTGGCTCCAAATAGACATCATCTATACACAAAGCACAAGCCTCATACTGAAAAATGGATTGTCACTTAATGTGTTACTATTAATTTTACATTACCACATTAGTGGCAGAGCCGAGATGTTTCTCCATTAAAGGCATAAAACAAAATGAATTTTTTCTATTTTTTACCAATAAAACAAGACAATAACATCCACATACCAAGCAATAGCAAGTACATATTTATGTACTTATTAAATAACATGAGATGATATAGAACTTTCACTAATATATTACACGTCCTCAAAGTTCGAATCATTACTTCCTCAAAAAAAAAAAAAAAAAAAAATCGAAACATTACATAGTGGGAAACTCGATGGTGGACTAAACTCCTAATAAGTACACCCAAAGTATATATACAAAGAGTTATCCACATATGTATATGTAGTCATGGTAAAGGGATATTTTATACTTGTTTCTTTAAAAGGAGTTGCTACCAAAATCACTTATGGGTACATTCATATTATATTTACAAATCTTTGGGCTAAAAACAATTTTTTTTAAAAAAAATTCTACATAAATTATACATTCCTTTTATCACTAAAGGCACATATGTAGATTACTAAGATGGATATAATTTTTTTGTGGAATTTCTTCAAGTAAACTTGAAGCTTTTAATTGGCTAGTAGGAACACGTGTCGTCGCGACTATTATCTAAATCCACCTTTGCACCACATGATTAACAAGAAACTACCACAACCTATTACACTCAAACACCAACATTACTTATCCCTATAATGAAGGATTAATTTGTTCAAATGTCTCGCACAAAGTTACATTAAGAAGTTTTATAACTACACAAAACGTTTTTGAAATAGTTTGATTATCACCCATCACTTTGCTCCTTTTACTTAAGCACGCAGATTGGCTATGCCAGTATAATTAATCTCCATAATGGAGGAAATTTCATTCCTCATTATTAAAACCTTATTGAACCGTAATAAAAAAAAAAAGGCTTCATAAAATAGCAAAAAACAAAAACAAGAACGTTGAACAAGTCATTTCTAGGAAATAATCGCACACAATAAATAGTTTGAATTACAATAAAGACTAGGATTGATTCAATTTTACTTCTCTTACAAAATTAACATCTGCTGCCCCTCTTCAATGATACCCTTTGGAAACTATTACATGAACCAAAAGAATAAAGAATACTAAATACTAAATAACAAAAAAAAAATAAAAAATCAAACACACCCCAGTTGGCAACCATGATAGTTAAAGACCAAAACTATCTTTTTTACCTCAATTATTTCTTGATCTACCTATTCCTCGAGTTATTTTTTAATCTGTCTAAGTTATCTTGTAAACCAAAGAATTTATGCGACGTGATATGTCAATAATACAACCCAAGGAAACCAGAAGTCTTACATATCCATTCAATCAAGTCAACACAATCATTGGAGCCATTCTTCCCCTGAATAACTCCATCCCACAAAAAGCCAAATGTTCTATAGCTTAGAGCAGAATGATATCCCTTTTTTTAACAAAACATCGATTGGTTCTTCGTAAGCCATGACGCTTGCAATCTCAGCAGTCTTATTCTTTTGTTTGGACCCTTTTTGTACCATCCCTTTTCAGTTGTTATAAATAAGGGACCTCCTATATTTACACGGCATAGGAGTAGTTACTTTAGATGCCCACTTCATCAGTCACTGTCTTTTTTTTGTATTTGTGGCTATAGTTCTAAATGTCTACTACTTGTGACCACTGGCCAGTTGTACTTGTAGTAGTAGTGCTTTAGTCTTCAACATTTCATGCAAAAACTTTTACGTGCAAAGAAACAAAGGGTAGCATTCTGGTCTAACTTTCAGTTTCTTGAAGTACTTGTAACTGCTGAACCAACCTTTGTCTATGAAGTGGCATTGATTGATGTTCATTTTGTTCTATATAGGGGAAATGGATTCATGGGGAATGGGGCTATATAACAATTGAACTCGCTTTAAGATGAGTAACAAAAGCCTGACATTTCTTTCTAACCTGCTAAATTTGGATTCTGTTAAAGACGTAGTGACATAGGGACTTCTTAGGTTGGTGATTAGTAAGAAAAGGAAAGGTTTCTTGAATAATTAGTTGTCTCATTTGGTTTGTTGTGGTTATAACAAGCACTGAGTTTAATTGGCTTTCAATTGAAGCTATCTTGTTTGTGTTACAGGAATGCATTGATTAGGGAATCAAGCAGTTTCAGAAAACAGACAAGTTTGTAGTGAAATCCTAGTAATTTCTGCTGGAAATAGTGATCCAATCAGAGAATCCAAAAATGGGTTTCAAGCCATGGATTTGGTATTGCAGGCCAGTGGAGAATGGAGTTTGGGCAAATCAAACAGAGAGTGCTTTTGGATCATACACGCCCTGTGCCTTAGATTCTGTAGTGGGGTGTGTGTCCCATTTGGTTCTTCTGGGATTGTGTTTATATAGAATATGGTTGACTAAGATGGATTACAGGATCCAGAGATATCGATTGAGGTCAAATTTGTACAATTATTTTTTGGCATTGCTTGCTGGGTTTTGCGCTGCTGAGCCCATGTTCAGACTGATTTTGGGCATTTCACTTTTCAATCTGGATGAACAGAGTGGTCTGGCTCCATTTGAGGTGCGTATTTCCACATTCGAGGTTTTGAACTTCCTCTATTTTAACTGTTTGATACTCGTCCTTCTACTCTGTCCAGCTATTTGTGACAAATATGTGATATTACTGGAGTAGTTGCATACCAAGTCTGATTCATTAAGCGTTTGCAAGTGTTTTAGCTTGGAATTGTTTCAAGTATTTGATTAATCGTTAAAGTCATATACCTATTTCAGTTTTCAAGTTAGCAGGATTACCTTGTAAACAAGGATATGATTTTGAGATCAGTACTTTTGTTGTTATTAAGCCACTCCAGAGTTTATTACTCGACTAGAAAATCAGTTTGATATGCTGCCCAATGGACATGGTTCTTTACATGCAACTATCATTTTCACTTCTGTTTGATGCTCAAGAGGTTGAAGTTCCTTACAAAACAAAGACATGTAACTCTCTCTCAGAACTATGAGTAAAGAAACTTTTGTTTCTTTGTTTCTTGTCGACTTTGGCTAACTATCGATATACTGATATGGAAAAGAACTTGAAATCTCTTGCAGAAGAAATTATAAGTTTTGGGCTTGAGAAGATATCTAGTGTGTACGTTTGGTGGTGAAGAAGTGCTGATTTGAAGCCTTAATTAGTGGACCATATTTTCCTAAACTTACAGTGCTTCACTAGGTGTTTACAACTTTTAAGCACTTGTTTTCTGTGCAGATGCTATCATTGGGTATTGAGGCACTTGCTTGGTTCTCATTAGTGTTTATGCTGGGCTTGGAGACAAAAATTTACATTAGAGAGTTCCGGTGGTATGTCCGATTTGGACTAGTTTATGTTTTGGTAGCAGATGCTGTAATGTTCAATTTGATATTTTCACTGAGGGATTTTTATACAAGGTAAGTTGTTTATTGTCCACGATATTCCTATTCTTTATCTAAATTCTATATTTAGTGCAATCACAAGGTCTGGTCCAGTTTTCTATTCTAAATTCATACTGATAGCTCAATCTACTAGCAGTTTGGATAAATTGAAGAATTAGGTTTCTGGTCTCCACATTATTAGAATTTGTATTTAAGTGCTAGAAGCTCTTCGACTTTAAAGATGAATGTTTATAGTTCATGCCATAAAAACAAGAAGTGCTGCAGGAAGTATATATAAAGTAAAAACGTCAGTAGGAAAGTTACTGGGTTTCACGCTTGGATCATCAGGGTGGGTGCCAGAAATCTATCTTATCAACATATGTAATCTCCAATGCTGTATGTTACAGATAGATAGAATGACTCCCTCTATGAGAAGAACCAGAGATGTGTCTTAATATTGAGAAGTTTTTAGAGCATACATAGAGATAATGAAAATGGAGAACAAGACATTGTTCAAAGGACTAGAACTGTTGTAGGTCAGTGGCAGATATTTCAAAATGGTGAATGTAACTTCACTAAAGAGTTGCAAATAGGTAGCAAAAGATGATAAAGTATACAAGTCAGTGGAACACATAAATTTGATTGCTAGGTAATGCCTAAAATCTTTAACAAAATAATTGGATGAATCTTTCTGACATAATTTTACCATTTTTGTAAGCCATAAGATGTCTCTACTGGATGATGTTTGGCAGCAGATTTTTACCAGTTCTGTAATTTCGCAGGTCGATACTGTATCTATATTGCTCTACACTTGTGTTCCAGGTACATTAGTTTTCTTTTCTGATTTGGCAAATGAGAGTTCATTGTTTTGGCCACCAATACACAACTATAATCTGCAATTAAACACATTTATCCATTAAGATTTGGGGCAATGTAGGAAGTCTATAGTGCAACCATGCTCCATTTTCAAAAATTCTGGAAGGCATCTAATGTAGACTTGCTTTCTGTATGGAGTTACCAACTGTGTTTGCTTGGTTACTTTTAAAATTTTATTGAAAGATAATTAAGTGATAAAGGCTGCAAAACTTCTTCCATTATTGCTGTTATTCTTGGTTTCTGGACTCATGTTTCACATGCACATAGATGTAGATGAGCATTGCTAGATCTACAAGTCATCTCTCTTGTGGTGGTCAACTAATTCCTCTGTGTATAACTTTTGAGGTTCAACACATGAAGCTTTCAATTGCCAAATGCTTAATGTAAACTATCAAATCCAAAGCCAGCACATTTACACCAAGCAGTACGGGAGAACTTAATAGTACAACCAACAAATGCCAAGCTAGATGTCTGTGTCTAATATTAGAGCATGACTGTCAAGAAATATTGAGATTTGAACTTTCTGCCACAGAGTTCATCCAAAGTATAATGTGCTGCCTTAAATATTCTGCTGTAGGTTTTGTTAGGAGGGCTGCTTCTTGTTTATGTCCCTCATATGGAATCCTACCCTGGCTACATCCCATTGTCTGGTGAATCTGCTGATGAAAATAAACATGAAACTTTTCTTGGAGGAGACATTTGTCCAGAGAGACATGCCAAATGGCTAGACAGTAAGTAGCTTTATGTTAAAGTCCATCATGTCAGGTATTTAAATTCCTAAGAATGTGAAAAACAGGGGAGGATCTTAGTTAGTATGGACATGAATCTGTATTAGCATCACATCAGTGCTCTTTATGCTTCCTTAATGAACTCTGATCATGGTTCTAATCAGAATTTACATCCTCTACATGGTTAAATTATTGATTCTGCTTAATTGACAATCAACCCATTTCTACTTTCCAGACCAAAACATCAATTTAAGTGGTATACAAGATATAGCAACGCGGGCAGTTTAATATAAGAGATCAATAAATGTGATAAATAGATTACTCTCATCTCTAGTGGCTTGCAGTCTTAGATGAGGTGGTGATGGTAGCCAAAGATTAAGTTCATGTCTTGATAGCGTCTGTTATGCTTTTATGTTTACCCACAACACTAATTATAATTGAGTACTATCTTGTGATAGGCATATATTTTGGATGGATGACCCCCCTCATGCAGCAAGGTTACAAAAGACCAATAACTGATAAGGATGTTTGGAAGCTGGATTCCTGGGATCAGACTGAGACACTGATTAAAAAGTTAGTTTGCAGTTTTCTCCTGCCACTACTATTAAACAGTTGCAGAACTAAATTTCATTTCTGTTATGACTTAGGTTCCACAAATGTTGGGCTGAAGAATCTCAAAGACCAAAACCATTGCTTCTACGGGCATTGAATTGTAGCCTTGGAGGCAGGTAGCTATTTGGTTGTTACGTTTATGAAAGACTTGTTTTATCCGGCTACAATAGCAAAGGATCCTATTCTTTTTTCTTTTCTTTTTGGGAGGGTGGGTTGGGGCTTGGGGGAGGAAGGGGGGGGGGGGGGACAAAGTACTTGTCTTGGTTTATGTTGTTGATATATCTTTAGCTGCATCTTCAACAGATGGTGTTCCACCTTTTCACCCCACTATGTAATTGTTTTTGTTTTTGCAGGTTTTGGTATGGTGGCTTCTTCAGGGTTAGACCATTAATTTTGCTTATAAATGTTACTCATTCTGTAGTTCATAAATGTATTTAGTTTCTGATACCATGATACAAGATAGAGCCATCTAGGCAGGTGCTTGCATGACTAGATTTTATGCTTTTTGGGAACTAATTATGCTTCACTTCTTTCAAGAAAATTTTGTTGCAAGAGGAGAGAATTT
>NW_020861402.1:0-13286 GCF_003713205.1 Coffea eugenioides
CTAGTGTGCATTTTGTTTTCTTTGCCGCTAATCATGGGTCAGTCCCACTAGCGCACATTTCATTTTCGTTGCCGTTAAACATGGGTCAGTCCCACTAGCGCGCATTTTATTTTTCTTTGCCACTAAACATGGGTCAGTCCCACTAGTGTGCATTTCATTTGCATTGCCGCTAAACATGGGTCAGTCCCACTAGTGTGCATTTCATCTTTATTGCCACTAAACATGGGTCAGTCGCACTAGTGTGCATCCCATGATTTTAAATTTTATTCGGGTCAGTCCCATGATTTAAGTTCCGTTCGGAATCAGTCCCATGAATTTTAAATTTTATTCGGGTCAGTCGGCCAGGGTGATTTAAATTCCGTATTCGGGCGCAGTCCGCATGATTTTAAACTTTGTTACGGGTCAGTCCATGATTTTAAGTTTTGTTCGGGTCAGTCCCATGATTTTAAATTTTCGTTCGGGCCAGTCCCATGATTTTAAACTTTGTTCGGGTCAGTCCCACGACTTTAAATTTTGTTCGGGTTAGTCCCATGATTTTAAATTTCGTTCGGGCCAATCCCATGATTTCAAACTTTGTTCGGGTTAGTCCCATGATTTTAAATTTTTGTTAAGGTCAGTCCCATGATTTGAAGTTTGTTAGGGTCAGTCCCATGATTTTAAATTTTCGTTCGGGCCAGTCCATGATTTTTAAACTTGTGTGTTTCGGGTCAGTCCGCATGACTTTAATTTTGTTCGGGTCAGTCCCATGATTTTAAATTTTCGTTCGAGTCAGTCCCGATGATTAAATTTTTTGTTCAGGTCAGTCCATGATTTGAAAGTTTGTTCGGGTCAGTCCCATGATTTGGAAGTTTGTTTCGGGTTCAGTCCCATGATTTTTAAATTCTGTCGGGTCAGTCCATGATTTAAATTTTGTTCGCGGTCAGCCCATGATTTAAATTTTGTTCGGATCAGTCCCGTTTAAACTTCTTGTTCGAGTCAGTCCCGTTTTAAATTTCTCGTCTGGGTCAGTCCCATTTTTGAAAGTTTTGTTAAAAAGGTCAGTCCTCATTTCAAAAGCGTCTGTCGTTCGAGTCGTTCGCAACCGAGTGACACAGGTAAGTATTTGGTGTCTACTTCTTTGTCTCAAGTTTTTCCAAAACTCGGATAAAGAGGGGCAAACTGTAGACACCAAATTTTTAGGGTATTTTTATTTACTATTATTTTTATTGTTTTTTAGTTTTATTTACTTTTAGTCTTTTATTTTTATTTTTAAGTCATTTTATCATAGAACTTATTGAAAAAAAAAAAGAAAAATCATTCACAAAAAATATGCTTTATTTTCTTTTAGTTTACTGTTATTTACTCAAAAAAAAAAAGGGGGCGCGGAAACAACAGCATGCCAGCAGAATGCAAGAAACAAAAATGCAGTTTTTCTTTCCAGTGGGTTTTTCGGTCATTTTGCTCATTATTTTGCTCCATCGGATTGGCATAATACAAGGCCATCTGGCCTTCATCCTGCAAGTCAAGATCGAGAAACAAATAGCCATCCAATGGCTTGGAATTCAGCAAAAAAAAAATGCAGCAGGTGAACCATAGATGCTAGGTTTTATGAGAGGTTTCGGGTGCCTATAAAGAGCCATGAAAAAAGCTAAGGACGGCTAGAGGAATAGAGAGGGAGGAGTGACGGCTAGGGTTGAGAAGGAGTCTAGAGGGGAGCTGAGAGACTTAGTGACGGCTGAGAGTTGGGACGGCTGAAGGAAAGAGTGAAAAAGGGGGGAGCTAAAAAAAGAGGAGGGGATGAGAGCGGCGGCTGAGTATTAGAGAGGAGCTACGGAAGAGGCTAAGGATAGAAAAAAGAGAGCTGGGGGGTTGGCGGCGGGGTCAAGTAGAAAGGCCGAGAGAGTTTTGACGGAAGAAAGGAAAAAACCAAGTGAGAGAGAGAGAGCTACGGCTGAAGTAGGAAAGAAAACTGAAAAAGGAGAACGAGAGGGAGGTAGCTACGGGCTAAGTTTCTGGGGGGACTGGCCGAGTGAGGATCTGAAATGAAGAGAGTTGCAGCAGAGGTGGGTGGCTGAGTTTGAGCGAGAAAGGCAGCTGAGAGTTCTTCAACCGAGAGAAGAAGCTTGGTGGCTGGGAGAGGGAGGAAGCTACGGGCAAGGTGGAAAAAGGCTGGACAATAGTGGAGGAGCTGAGGGACAAACGACCGCCATCATCACCGGTAGATTTTCTCTGAGGTATTTTCGGTCCAGAATTTCTCGCTTGTTCCTGCTCGTTTTTCTGGTTTTACGGCTGAAGAATGCATGGGGTCAGACCTGGGTTTCAGGGATAGGAGTTTGGGGTTCTATGACGAATTTAATGTTTTGTTTTGTTTGGTATTTATCGCTGATCTTTATGCATATGACTAGCAGACCTAGGAAAAGGGCATGAAACTTTGAGCGGCTCTGTTTTGATGTTCCTCTCTCGCTATTTCCTTGCCTTTTTGCTGTATTCTACCATCCAAAGCTGTGTCCTTTTGCTACTTGTTTGCATCTAAAGAATGTTAATGCCTGTTTACAGCCCAGGTTTTATTCGGTGCTATTTCTATAATCTGCTCCTAGATTGTAATTTGGTGGCAAAATGCTTGCTGTGGAAATGTATGGTATTTACCTGAGTTTTGGTGGTATTAGCACGGGTTTCATGGGTTTCCTATGGGAAGGGGAATCTGTTAGCTAATGTTTACATGACAAGGAGTAGGGAGTCGGTGTCCGAAAACTCATTAGATGTCTCCCCTCTCCCTGGTTTCATGTGCTTGCATTTTAAATGCATTGAATCATCTTCTGATTTCTGGTATGAAGAGTTGCTGAAAATCCTCACGTTGCCTGCTGCATTTTATGCCTGCTGCCTTTTGTTATACTGTCTTCATTCCCCTTGTTCCTGTTTGTTCATTTGCTCAAGTAGCTGTATTCTTGCGTTTCGGTGGAGTTTTGTTGATTGCTCAAAACCCTGTTTGAGGTTGTTTCGGCCTGCTTTGGTTGTCTGAGATTTGTTTTTGTGATTGAGTGGTGAGTTATGATATATGCTTGCTGCCATTTAAAAGCAGAAATGAGGGGCATAATGCCAGGCCGCAATGATGGCATTGTATTGTAACTTTAGCTACTTCGGCTTTGTTTAATTTTTCTTTTGGCTGCAAGATTTGGTTTGCAGAAATAGAGGTTCTTTTGGCTGCATGATCTTGTGTTAGGATTCAGGTCTTGTATTATTTAGTTACACTGATGGCTTAATATTTGTGTTATACAAAAAGGTTTCATTTATACAAGGTCGAAATGATGTTTTGGGATTGAATGTGGTTGCCGATGGGATAATGGCTAACTGTGAGGACTCATATTTTAATTATTGCAAAATATTCTAAATTGGTCATTTAAAAGTATTTTTGCATGTGAATTACTCAAGTTTTCCCAAATTGCATGAATTTCTCGAAAATGAGTCTAAACAATTGATTCTTTAAACAATTATTATTTTAATGACCAAATTTATTCGAGTTGAATTATTTATGGTGCTTTTGATTGTTATATATACTTGTCACAGTTGCATCTTTGACTTTTAATAAATTTTATTATTGTTGGTTCTTAGATAAGTATGTAAAAATAAGTTTAAAGTTGCAAATAAGTTAATTGTGCAAAATATTGGGTTATTTGAATTTTTGCCAAGTTAAGTTAATATTTCTTGACATAGAGTGTGTTATTGCTTTAATATTAATTCCTTGAATTTCAATAGCTAATTTTAAGTATTATTAATGTTAGGTGTTAACGGGAACCTTGACTTAAGACGAAATCGTTTTAGGTCAAAACTCTTTATAATTACACTTAGGACGTTGAATCTCGATAATTTAATTTTTGCGAGATTAGTATACTAGTAGGCATTCGAATTACATTTGGGATAAATTTTGGATTTAGTTTAGGATTGAGGGCTTAAGTGGAAATTCGGATGAGACGTGAAAGGACCAAATTATCCCTTTCCCAAGTCAAATTCACCATGCAGCCGTGGGAGAAAATTCTTGAATCAAATCATTTCCAAACACTTCCCAATTCCTACCGGTTCCATTTCCCACTTAACATTCTAGCATCTTCTATTGTTATTGCCGACCCAGCTCCACTACAACAACTACCATTCACCACAAAATCTTCATTTCATTTGTTTCTCTACCATCAGCCGTGAATAACCAGCCCTTTGGAATTAACGACCGAGAGAGAGAGAGTGCCGAGCTTCTTGTTTCTTTTCTTTCTGTCCGTAAACTAGAGAGGGAAAAAAGAGACTTGCGATTCATTCTGTCTTCCATCCGTGAGCTGGTGAAGAGCTTGAGACCATATTTCATTCATCCAGCCGCAAGCCAGAGCAAGGGAGAGAGAGAGAGAGCTAGCGGTTTGCATTTTTCTGGACTGCCGAGGGGAGGAAAATAATTTCTGCTGCTAATCGTGTGTGTGTACTCCAAGCTGAGGTAATTTCTGGAACTAGATTGATTGGTTAAGGGTAGGTGGTGTTGGCCATGGGCTTGCATGTGGTGGTTGTGTGGTTAGATGTTAGATTAAGTCACAGAAAAATCTGATGTTGAAGGATCTGTGGTTGCCGAGAGCTTAAGCTGGAAATTTGCAGCTTTAATTGACCAATTTATGATAATCTGAGTTAGTTATGTGTTTAGCTAGCTAGAAACTAGATGAATATGCTATACGTGAGGGTAATCAGCTCGGATTAAGCAAGAAAAAAAAAATGAAACTGAAAACTGGTTGCATGCATGTCAACCGAGAGAGCTTGATGAATTTCTGGTTAGATGGTGATTTTGATGACATCCGAACTTGGTTTTGGATTAAATCTGGTAGATAGTTGTTGATTTGAACATGCATATAGCTGAAACACGGGCTGCATGTTGGTTTTAACCATGAATAATAATATTTGGCTGAAGGGAGTTTTGATATAAAAAAAAAGTGTAAGCTGGACCTAAAATGAGGAACCGAGAGCTTGCATGTTGTTTGGCAGCTTGTAATTCCAGTATAATGGAAATTTATGTTGGTAACACATGTAATTTGTTAGCTTTATGTGCTAAGTGAAGTTTAGTTGAAGAAACTAGGGGGAAAAGTTGGAATTTTGGGTGAGACCGTGGGAGGAGAGTTACTGGAAATTTTTCCAGGTTGGCCGAATGTAGGAAATGGTGAAGTTTCCAAATATTTTATGAACTTTGGCCTGGGATTCTTATGTTGAACTAGTATATGTACTGAATATTAACTTGGTTTGGACATGCATGAAAGATTCGAATATGAGTCGTGGATAAAAAAAAAAGAAAGAAAAGAAACCTGAATTTTGCGGCCTAGAAAAAGGGGTTGAACATTTGATTAGTTTTTCCTTCGAATTTTAGCTAAGATTGTCATATTGGATGTTAAAGATTTGCTTGTAGCTTGCTAGTTACCTTTTCGCGTGTTGAGTTGAAGTAAAACTTGAAGAAAATTATGGACAAAGCTCTATAATTAAACTGTTATATTGCTGGATATTGTTCAAGGTTGCTGGCCGATTTGGTTGGGACTTTTGGTGAGTTGATTTGCTGGATTTGTGTATTATTTACTTTAGCTTGGTTTGGACCGATTATAAGCTATACGTTTAGTGTTTCTAGCAAGTAAAAGTTGGAGATCTAATGGACATCTTGGATTGAAATTTGCTGGAATTTTCTTGATTATCGAAACCAGAAAAGAAAATCTGAATTTTAGAATTATTTGGGGGTCAAGTTGGCTGTGGTTTTTCTTCTTGTTTTGGATTGAAATCCTGGTTGAATTGTGATTGAAAGTAATTGTTTGATGTCAAGAGCTAATGATTGATGAAGCTCTTGGCCATTTGAGTAAATTTTTACAAGAGTTTAATTTTGGTGAATTTGTTCAAGTGGTTGGCTGAAATGTATTTGGAAGGTCCATGGTTTGTGATTTGGGATTGTTTCAATAACTTGAACTTCCTTTGTTGAATCTTGTCTGGAACTGAAGCTGTTGAGACCTAGGGCTAAAGATTGATGAAGCCTAGTGAAATTTATATTCGAATTGTGTTTCAGCTATTATGGCAATTTGGAAGACAATGTGCCAATGAATTGGAATCGTGAAGTCCGTTTTAGTCTTTTGAATTCAAGTAACTTTAAATCAAGCTTTGTGGAATTATTTTATCTTACTATCAAGTTATAGAGATTGAGAATAGCGCGTTAATATTAAAATTTAAATGACAGGACTTTTAAAACCTTGCTAACTAGTTAATTCTTTTCTTTGCTTAAACTAGTTTTATTACTTTTAGGAAATAATCGTATTAACTTCTAAATTTTAAGTTTTTTGTAAAATTATTCCTGGTTAGTTGTTTTGAGGAAATTGTTAAAAACATGAGATTTTAATAATTTTTTTTAAAAAAAGAAAAGGCTTAGAAAACTTGTTCGGCAAGAAAACTTGTTTGAATTAAATTGATTTTAGTTACCCTCTGGAAAGAAAAGTATCTTTAAAGAGATCATACGAAATATTTTATTCGCCTTAATCAAGCATCTAGGTAATTTGTGATTGTGATTAATCTCAGGTGATTCAGAGGACACCGAGAAGCTCTTTTAATTTCCTGCTTTTGCTCTTGCTTTGCTCCGGATTACGGTGAGGGATTCCAAACTGTTTTGCACAAAATTGCTTCTCGAACTTTTATAACCACTGTTTGTATAATTGCTTATATATATATATATATATATACGTGATGTGACTTGATGAGTGCTTCTTTCATGCCTAAGTGGTCAAATACTTGATGAATCTTGTTCACTTGAATGAAAAGTACTTATTTCTAGGCGAGTGTGTACTTATCGCACTCGACCTAACTGTTGCTGTATCGCTTAACTGTTCAATATTTCATTGTTTATATGTTATTTGCGTATGCTGTAGGCCATGTGTACTTTATCACATTGGTTGAACAAGGCCTTTTCCCCTTCGTTATCACCTATTCGAGCCAGAAGCGGACTCGGTCGGATAGGTTGATAACCCTGGGCACTGTATTTTGGTATACTCGAGTATTACCACTGGAGGGATAAGGTGATGGCCAGTCAACCGAAGGAGTTACCGATGGGAGTTATAAGGACAGAAAGTGGACCGAGTACTGTATCCTTTTGTGTTTGTTTTTTTTTTATTAATACTGTTATTGCTCTCCTAGTTGACATTTCTCGGGTAAGACTCCTCATGAGCATTAATCTCTGAGACGAAGCAATCCTTGTAATGTTCTTCTAGTCGGACGAGTCACTGTTTGTTTGACTGAAATTCGTGAAAATATATTTATATGGTCATTCATTCCAAATGTACGTTAGTGGTTTTTAAATGATTTATGAGTTGTACTCGTAATAAAGTTGCCAACAAAAGTATTACTTCTACATGTGTTTCCAAAGTAACACTTACGCACTGGTTTATAAATACTTGATTTTCCCTTTTGAAACCTCATTGAGCTTTAGCTCACCCCCAAAAACATTTTAGTTCTATGCAGGGCTCGAGAAGGATAGTTACTCAAGCACAAGGATTTGGAGTACCGTGGATTATCCTTTATCTGGGTTGTGATTGATTTTCTTTGTGGAATGTAACGGTTATTTTGAAAGATTTGTGAACTTTATGGTATGATGTACTTGTGGTTGAAGTGAATGTAAATCTCATGATATTTTGGAAATTATACTTTTGTAAGAATGATTTGAATTGCGAACATAAGGATTGTACTTAAGTTATTAGTATGAGAATTTAGATGAAGTATTGGACTTGTACTTTGGTATGTTGGACTGGTGGATATATTATACTCCGTTTGACCTTTTAAGAACCATCGATTATATTCATGCTTGAGTTTTGCAGTGAGTCCCGGCGAGAGCTGGGCAGGCGGCCCGCCAAACCCTTTGGTTCGCCTTAG
This sequence comes from Coffea eugenioides, assembly GCF_003713205.1. Taxonomy (NCBI): domain Eukaryota; kingdom Viridiplantae; phylum Streptophyta; class Magnoliopsida; order Gentianales; family Rubiaceae; genus Coffea; species Coffea eugenioides. The sequence goes on from NW_020861402.1 coordinate 7,891, forward strand.
GGGGAAGTGGGGTCGTCACAGGTGGTATCAGAGCTTAGGCTCTAGATCTTTGTAGAGTATCCTAGGCTTTGAGTATAGGATGCCGGACTGTGGAGTTTGATTGTCTTGCAAGTGGAATGTGATCTTAGTACTTGATTATTGATTGAGTAATATTGAAGTGCTTGTTTTTAAGTGGGTTTGCACACTAGGGTTTCTTATATTATAAGAAACTGAAGAGAATTGGGTGAGGTTGATTTGAAAAGTGATAGTTGAGTTTCTTGAACATTGGTACTAGTAATATCTATATGATCGAATTTGATTTGGTAAATCGTAAGTTTCGAGGTATCCTCTAGGCTTGTAATCTTCGTAAGTATATGTATAAAACTGAATGTGAATCTTGGATCGATTGCTTGAGTGAGACCTCTTGCAAAAATTTTCTTTGAGGAATAGTGGGGATTGAGTTGATTTGCATCTGGAGATGGCCAGTCCTAGTGCAAATTGACTTGGTTTCCACTTGACGCTTAAGTGAGCCAGTTGTACATATTCTCTGAGTTTGAACATGGGACTTGAGGCTTTAACTAGAAATCCCAAGGTTGGTTATTCTTGGAGATGAATGTACTTTAGTTATTGGTTGGCTTGCTAAAGATTTTTAAACTTTGAATGAATGACTTTTGGTTTCAACTTGTATTATGACCTGATTAGCTCTAATTTTGTAATGGCATACAACTTAATTGAGACTAGTTTAAATTCTATGTTAACCGTGAATGTGTTATTTGTGAAATTGTTATCTGTGGATATAGTTTTATTGCTCATTTTGAAAATTGTTAAATACACGTGTGCATAGATAATTTTGGTTTAGTGAGCCATCTACACATACATGTATAGATTAGTTGTGAGAATGGAAGCTGGGAGACGACGACGTGGGCGTCAACCCAGACGACCTCAAAATCAAGGAGGAGATAAAGAATCTACCGCCGACCGAAACGTTGAACCTAGGGTTGGGGTAGAAAACCAAATTGGGTTAGTTTTGACTCGCATGACAGACATACTAGAGCGATTGGTACCTCAACAAGGCCAGGGAATTGGACAACTGAACCAACTTGGAAACCAAGAAATAGGGGAGGATAGGGCTTTAGAGATTTCAAAAGTTTTCCCCTCCTAAATTTTCTGGGGGTCCTGACCCCGATATAGCTGAAAATTGGTTGGAGAATATAAGGAATATATTTGATGCACTAGATTATTCCGAGGAGAGAGAAGTAAACTTTGCTGTGTTCCAACTTGAAGGACCGGCTCGAGCATGGTGGAATGTTATAAGAAATAAGTGGGAAAGGGAACAAACTCCGAGAACTTGGATGAATTTTGTCCTAGAATTTAATGAAAAATTCCTTCCACCACTAGTCCAAGAAAAAAGAGAGGATGATTTTATAAAACTTCGCCAAGGAACTTCAAGTGTGGCAGAATATGAAACTGAGTTCACGAAGCTGTCTAGGTTTGCCCCGGAATTGGTAATTACAGAGCGAAAGAGAATAAGGCGGTTTATTCAGGGCCTCAATCTAGAAATTCAAGATGGCCTCGCAGCGGCCCAAATTGAAACGTTTAGTGATGCCCTTGAGAAAGCCCAAAGGGTTCAGATTTCAAAAGCCAAATTGAGAGTTTTTCAAGTACGGAAAAGAGATGCACCTAGTAGTAGTCACCCTGAGGCATCTAGAAACACTGTACCACCACCAAAAGTTGGAAAAGGAGCTGGTGGGGTGAGACTACCACTTCCATCTTCTTCTCAGATGCAGCAATTAGAAGGAACTCCGTCACAAGGAACTCAGATTAAAAGGGGTCAATCAAGGATGACGCCACAGGGAAGTCAAGCCATGAATTTTCAACCAATCTGTGGATACTGTGGAAAAGGAAACCACACCGAAAATAACTGCTGGGTGAAGGAGCGAAAGTGTTTGCGTTGTGGGAGTGCAGACCATCAAGTTAGCAACTGCCCAAGAAAGCAACCACGAGAGAATAATCATCGACAAGGATATGGAACTACTTCTGAACGAACTACTGAAGGAGGGAACCGACCACAAGTGCCAACTGGAACATATGTCTCTATTGGTCGACAGACTCTGGGGTCGACCGAGGTAGTTGAAGGTATGAATTTCGAGGACGAAATTCTCTTAAGGGGGAGAGGATGTGAGGACTCATATTTTAATTATTGCAAAATATTCTTAAATTGGTCATTTAAAAGTATTTTTGCATGTGAATTACTCAAGTTTTCCCAAATTGCATGAATTTCTCGAAAATGAGTCTAAACAATTGATTCTTTAAACAATTATTATTTTAATGACCAAATTTATTCGAGTTGAATTATTTATGGTGCTTTTGATTGTTATATATACTTGTCGCATTTGCATCTTTGACTTTTAATAAATTTTATTATTGTTGGTTCTTAGATAAGTATGTAAAAATAAGTTTAAAGTTGCAAATAAGTTAATTGTGCAAAATATTGGGTTATTTGAATTTTTGCCAAGTTAAGTTAATATTTCTTGACGTAGAGTGTGTTATGTGACGGCCCCACCTCCCCCTAGGGCGTACCCCAGGGTTCGGCGAGTCGCTGCCCAGCTCTCGCCGGGACTCACTCCCTCACTACAAACCTCAAACAAATTGCAATATAAATCTCAAATATACATCAAATCATACATACCCCGAGTACCAGAAAGTAAACCCTAGAAAAGTTGATAATTATAACCACCACAACAACTATATACATCTTGCCAGTTAACTTATAACAAGTACAAGCTCACTCATCTAAAATCGAAACACTAAACACCTTCCCGAGCGATCCCCCGCGTCGGCCCCCTGCTAAGGAAAACAAATGGAATGGGGTAAGCTATATGCTTAGTGAGCAATCAGGGGGAAAAATAAAACTCACATAATTAAACAAGTAAATCAGGATATTTCACATCAATAACAGAAAAGTAACATCACAAGTGTAGGATACGGGTGGCTCCAAAGCCAGTTCAATTCCCCGAACTTGAACGCCTGTTGACACTCCGTCAACCAAGTACTCATGGTCCGTAGACTCCACTTAAACGTTCCCCGTTCACCTTATCAACCCCCGCTGGCCAGTCAACAGCACACAGCAGCTCGAGCGAAATAAAGTAACTTAGCTTTCGTCAAAGCTATAACAAGAAACTAAATCCCAAGTTTAGCATGGAACTATCTTCGACCAAGCCCCGGCTGGCTCGAATAGTTCGTCTAACCCTTGGAACCGGGCTGGAACCAAGCCCTGAGATATCCGATCTCTCAATAGATGGTATCTCTCAACAAGTGCACAACAAGATACTTACCCCAAACAGCACACAACAAATGGGGTTTAATTCAAGTCACGAGATCACCCCTATCAGCACACAGCAAAAGGGTGATACTCAAGTCATGTAATTCCCCTCCTCAGCACACAGCAAGAGGGTGATACTCAACATAAAGCATGTATTCTCACATAGGAAATCAAAACAAATGATGGGCTTAGGTCGAGTGAGATAAAGTACACCCTCGCCTATGTACCCATTTAACATGTACAAAGCACTTTAACAATTTCACATCAATAACCACCCAATTACTCACTTGATACAACTTGGCACGAAAATGATACAATTCACGGAGCTTGACCGTCACCGTCAAAAGCCTCAAGATCTGTATGGGCAGATTATATACACACATGAATGAAACGGCCATACAACAGCAATTTATAACTGAAACGATCGAATACAGTTGAAAACGGTCAAAATAATCAAAACGGTTACACGATCTTGTCCATAACGGGAGCTAGGGTTATCGGATCAAAATGTACTAGATAGTGTCTCGAACCTTAGACAAAAGGTTACAACTTCCATGAAGATAACTCAATCCATTTTTCAGTGTATCCAAGTTAAATTTGCAAAATATAAAACTAGGACTCCGAAGACTAGTTTATCTTTCTCGTGAAAATTCGGCGGCATGCCCCTTGTGTTTACCCATTTTCCAGCCATTTATGGCTTCAATATTTTACTCAATCCAACCCAAAGTTATCCATAACACAATTCCATTTCAATAGCCATTCCATAGGCTCCAAAACAATACGAGAACAACAATTAAGCTAATATCAAGTGCGGAAACAACGTTTACAAAAAACAGTTTTGATGGGTTTTTACGGAACGGGCATATCCGAGGCTACGCTTATCGGATTGAAATGAAACTTATACCATTTCGAAGCTAAGACGAAGGCCTACAATTTTCATGAAGAGCACTTAGGCTAATTTTCAGTGTAACCTAATCAAATTTCCAATTCATATAACCTGGTTCCAACTATTTGGCTAATCAACCGTACTGCATTCAAATGGCCATATCTCAGTCTACCAAGGTCCATTTAAGGCGTTCTTTGTGGCGTTGAAAAGCTAAGACAGGATAATAAAACTTTCATGTTTTGCCAAATGGCTAAATCCGAACGGATTATAGTGAATAAATACAGCCAAAAAGTCTGAACTGTCCACGCGGAACACTGGAATTTAACCTAGAGCAGCGAGGGTATTTTGGTCTTTTCATGTCCTACGTTGCTCCGATTGAGCTGAAATTTTGTAGGCAACTATAAAATACCATTATATACAACTTTAATGTTTTATTCCAAGCCTAATTAGGCCTCTAACTATACGAACTAGAACCGGACAGAACAGGGTGAAATTTTTTCAGAAATCTGGAATTTTTGGTATTTCAAGCCAAACTTCACATTTATCTTGAATCTACCACTACCATCACCTTTACAAGATCATATACTATATATATACATCATATAACACCTAACCCACAAGAATTATAAACAGCTAAATCAAAACCCTAGCTCAAAATACAATCCTCTAATCATCACAACCACTTGAAAATAGGTATCACTAGCTCAATTCTAAGCTTAACAACCAACTTGATTATGATTAATGGAGAAGAAAAGGGTGATCAGCCAATATACCTTAAGTCAAAGCCTTGCAAGAGTGTTCCTCCACCATTTCTTGAAAGTTTTGGTTCCCTTAGCTTCCCAAGCTTCCAAACTAACAATCAATCGGTTTAGTTTTTCTTGGTTGCACTCAAATGATTCAAACTCAAGATGGATTGAAGTTGTTTCTTTTGCTCTCTCTCTCTCCCTCTTAAGCTCGGCCAAAACCAGAAAAGAAATGAAGGAAATGAAGCTGAAATGAAGGATAAAAGGCAAGAAAAAAAATAAGCAAAGAGCCATAGGGTGGTGACACTTGGCACCACCAAAGCCATGCAAATTTCTCTCACTATCCCTTGCATTTTTGGCCACCAATTTCGGTCAAAGCTAGCTGGAAATAAGGAGATATTTTGCTCAAGTATTAATGAGCTCATCTGGTAAGAAAGTGGTGGTCAAGTGGTGCGGTCAATCGGTA
>NW_020861403.1:0-45839 GCF_003713205.1 Coffea eugenioides
TGGTTGTTTTGGTCAGGAATGCTTCCGAATTGGTTGTTGAGGCCTTATTATGAAATTTATCCCTGTTTCTTAGCTTTCTTATGGATTTGGAATTACTTGATTTGGACTGAGGTAGCCCGAGTTATAGCCAAAACACTCGCACCTGTTTTGTACCCTAGAATTTATGTATGTTCTGCATTTAGCTTCTGCCCTGTTTTGTCTGTTTTGATAACGTACGATCTGGGTGTTGACCCCTTCACAAGAAATATAGATCTTGTTTTCAGCTTCGAAACGGTATAAAGTTCATCCAAATCCGAGTCCCATAGCTCCATTTGTGACCAAAACAAGATCGGTTGTCAGAACTGCCTTCGAATTTGGACAGTTCTGACAGGAATGTTTGGACCCATTTTTCTCCATGCTCTGTATTGATTCAGCTTTTGATCTAAACCTTAAATTTATAGCCTTATGTCCTATCTTTCCAATGCCTTTGGAATTTCTTGATTTGGATTTGTGAGCTGTGAGTTATGGTCCAGCAAACAAACCCTGTTCGTCACCCGAACACGTAAATTTCTGGTACGGTTTTCCATAATTTCGACCTGCTTCCATTCAGATCTAGATTAAGGTGTCTTCATAAGAATGGTAGCCCTTCCTCATAGCTTCGAAGCGGTGTCTCACCCACTTTGATCCGACATTCCCAGCCTAACTTTTTGATCAAAACGGTTTTTGGTGCCAAATCTGGCCGTTTCCGTTGCCGTTTCCGCACGCGTGCATGTGCCGATTTTGCCGTTTTGTTTAATTTGCGTCCTTTAGTAGTTGTTTGTGTGATGATATGGCTCAACCTTCTGCTACAGGCGAAGGCGGGCTAGACGGAGCCGGTGGGGCCCACTAGCTGGCGACTTGAATTCATTTCCGTACTTTCTCTCGTTATACTTGCTCTTTAGGTGAGTGATCAGGATTTCTGTGTAACTCAATACAAAAAAATGAGTTTACTATGAATGGGCACTTAGGCGAGGGTGTACTTTATCGCACTCGATCTAAACCCCATTAATTGCTATTCATACCTGTGAAATATGATTTTTATGATTTGTTATAGAGCATTCATGGCTTGTGAATATTTGCAGAGCATTTATTGCTTGAACCAGAGCATTTATTGCTTGAGAGCATTTATTGCTTGAACCAGAGCATTTATTGCTTGAACTAGAGTATTTATTGCTTGAAAAATATTTTAGAGCATTTATTGCTCGTGACTTGGGCAAGAGAAGTGAGCTGTGTAGCTCAGGATCTTAAGGGTCAACCAGTGATCAAACTCGACAAAAGAGTTGGCTTGGGAGCCACCCGTATCCTTACTATGTAGTGTTACTTTTCTGCTTTTGCTTTGCTCTTACTGGTCAAATGTTGACATGTAAAAACTACATTTTTACCCCTGGTTACTCACTAAGCATATAGCTTACCCCATTCTATTTGTTTTCCTTGGTAGGGGGCCGACGCGGGGATCGCTCGGGAAGGTGTTTAGATAAGTTGAACTTGTACTTGTTAGAAGTGGACTAGTAAGTTGTATATATTTGTCATGGTGGTTAGAGTTATCAGCTTTTCTAGGGTACTTCTGGTACTCGTGGTTTGTATAACTTGATATATTCGTTTATGTAATTATTGCAGAATTTGATGTAATTTTTGAGATTTATATTGTAATCTGTTTGAGGAATGTAGTGAGCGACTGAGTCCCGGCGAGAGCCGGGCAGGCGACCCGCCGAACCCTCTGGTTCGCCTTAGGGGGAGGTGGGGCCGTCACAGTTGGTATCAGAGCTTAGGCTTCAGATCTTTGTAGTGTATCCTAGACTTGAAGTTTAGGATGCCGGACTGTGGGGTATTTGGTTGTTAAGGTAAATATTGAATGCTAGGCTTTTGATATTGGACTTTTGTAAATTTTTTTCCATAAGGCAAAGTGGGGATTGAGTTGATTGCACTTGGAGATGGCCAGTCCCAGTGTGGATCGACTTGGTTCTTACTTAATGTTGCAGTTAACTATTTGGACCTATTCTTTAGGTTTGCACCCTAGGGCCGTCGGGGCAGTGCTGGTGGATTAGGTGGGCTCCACAGGAGAGTTGCGTTAGGACCGTTGACTTGAATTACTTTGTTGTCTTGTTGAATTGTTTTGAAATCAATATGTTTAGTGTTTTGGTACTAACTGCATTTTGGCTAATTTGTGCATATCTTTGGCATAAACCTGTATATGCATGTTCAAAAAGTTTGATCATTTAGTGTGTTTTGTATTGTGTTTTATATGGTAAAGTTTTCAAAACAAATGGAAGACGGTGGCCGCGATGGAGGTAGGGAACGAAGCCGAGGCCGAGGAAAAGGTAGGGGACAGAGACCAGAACCCGAAAGGGTAGAAAATGAAATTTTGAACCACCAAGCTGATAACCAAGTAGCTACAGCCATACAACGGATGACAGAATTGCTGGCACGAATGGTGGACCAACAGGGTCAGGGTCATGGGAATAATGCCGGAAACCCTGTAAATAATTCGGGCAATCACGAGGGAGTGGACCGTGCCCTCGAACGGTTCCAAAAATTTGCACCCCCGAAATTCATAGGTGAACCTAGCCCTGACTTAGCTGAGAGATGGATGGACCGCATGATGGATATATTCGCTGCGCTCGGGTATTCAGAGGAACGGCAGGTATCTTTTGCTGTCTTCCAATTTGAGGGACCAGCCAGAGCTTGGTGGAATGTAATAAAGGCTAAGTGGGAACGAGAGCAGACCCCCTGGACTTGGGTCAATTTCACCCGTGAGTTTAATGAGAAGTATTTGCCACCGATTGTTCAAGAAAGGCGAGAAGAGGACTTTATCTGCCAGCGTCAAGGGCCGTTAAGTGTGGCCGAGTACGAGACACAATTTACCAAACTCTCCCATTTTGCTCCAGAGTTAGTACTAACAGACCGAAAGAGAATTCGTCGATTTGTCCAGGGGTTAAACGTGGAAACACAAGAGGCACTGGCGGCTGCCCAGTTGGATACATTCAGCCAGACCCTGGAAAAGGCACAGCGAATAGAAACGGCAAGGAGTCAAGTGAAAGCTTTCCGTGACAAGAAGAGGACACCATCTGACACCTATACCTACACTGGTGAGCAAAGCTCGAGAAGCGAGCCGCCTAGTAAGAGAAGTAAGGAAGTCAGTGGTACACGACCAGTGGGGACTCCGAATCAAGGTAAAACAAAGGAAGATCAGGCAGGAAAAGGGCCCCAAAGTGGTGTCTCACATGGGGAATCAATGTTGGGAACCAGAAGAGTATGTGATGTTTGTGGGGCCACTAACCATACGGAAGATACCTGTTGGAAGAAAGAGAAAAATCGGTGATGTTTCCGATGTGGTAGCAATGAACACCTAGTTGCTCAGTGCCCTCAGAAGTCGAGGAGAGGAAATAAATCAGGGACGAGGGGAAACATTTCTAGGCCGATCAGGGACACCAAAGGTATGAATTTCGAGGACGAAATTCTTTTAAGAGGGGGAGTTTGTGACGCCCCGAAAAGAATTAGAGTGAGAACCCAGAAATTTTCTAATTTTCTAGGGTTTATTTTATTTAATCGCCATCCTTTTCTACATTTTCTTTATTAGAAAAATTCCCCAGATAAAGTTTATGAGCAAAAATAGTTTTAAAATGATTTTTCTAGTATCGGGTAGTTTTTGAGAATTTAAGAGCGTATACCGGACGTGGGACCCACTAGTGTGATAAGTGCGGTAAATGTGGTTCATTTGGAGTAGCTTTGTATATATGGTTTATATTACATGGTGTTATGAGATAATTAGGGGTTTGGTTAGTTCATTAATTCTTGCAAGACAAAAGAAATGAGATAAGCTTGGAATGGACACATGTTGCCTTGTGGTTGGAGCTTGGCATTTGACTAGTCTTTCTTTACCTTTACTAAACCAATTTGGACCAAAATTTGTCTTTCATTTTCACCTTCTTGGTCGGCCAACTCTAGAGAGAAAAGAAAGAGAGCTCTTCAATTTTTGCTCCCTTTTCTTGCCCAAATCTTGTAATCCAACCATTTATTTCTCAAATTCCTTCATAAAACTTACTTGCTAGGAGTGATTGAAGTGCTTGGTGGTTTTTGTTTGGAGGGAGAGACTCTCATCTACCTTGTATCTAGTGTTTGTAAGGTAAGTGGTTAAGAAATTGTTTCCTTGTTGGTTATGAGATGAAATTAGTAGGTGTGGTAGTTGATCAAGTGATTTTTTGGATGATTTCATGACTTATGGTGAAGATTGATGACATTTTCTATTTAATCATGAATTTTCTGATTTAATATGATTCATATGTTGTGGCTTTGTATGATGATTGGAAATGGTATATAAGGCATCTAGAAGGTGGAAAAAGTGGAAGATTGCAAGTAATTTCTGTTTTGGAAGAAAATGGAAAAACCTAGGGTTCATGAAGCTACATTCTGTCCGGTTTATAAATCCTAGTTAGAGGCCGAATTGGCCTTGGCTTAAAACATGAAAGTTGTACGAAATGACATTTTAGAGGTGCCTACAAAATTTTAGGTCAATCGGAGTAGTGTAGAATGAGAAACGTTGAAATTACTATTGCTGTCCTGGTTTTACCCGAATTGGAGAATTGCTTCTGTAATTGGTTGTTTTGGTCAGGAATGCTTCCGAATTGGTTGTTGAGGCGTTCTGATGAAATGTATCCCTGTTTATTAGCTTTCATATGGTTTTGGAATTACTTGATTTGGACTGAGGTAGCCCGAGTTATAGCCAAAATACTCGCACCTGTTTTGTGCCCTGGAATTTACGTACGTTCTGCATTTAGCTTCTGCCCTGTTTTGTCTGTTTTGATAACGTACGATCTGGGTGTTGACCCCTTCATAAGAAATATAGATCTTTGTTTCAGCTTCGAAACGGTATAAAGTTCATCCAAATCCGAGTCCCGTAGCTCCAGTTGTGACCAAAACAAGATCGGTTGTCAGAACTGCCTTCGAATTTGGACAGTTCTGACAGGAATGTTTGGACCCATTTTTCTCCATGCTCTGTATTGATTCAGCTTTTGATCCAAACGTGAAATTTATAGCCTTATGTCCTAGCTTTCCAACGCCTTTAGAATTTCTTGTTTTGGATTTGTGAGCTGTGGGTTATGGTCCAGCAAACAAACCCTGTTCGTCACTCGAACACGTAAATTTCTGGTACAGTTTTCCATAATTTCGACCTGCTTCCATTCAGATCTAGATTAAGGTGTCTTCATGAGAATGGTAGCCCTTCCTCATATCTTCGAAGCGGTGTCTCACCCACTTTGATCCGACATTCCCAGCCTAACGTTTGATCAAAACGGTTTTTGGTGTCAAATCTGGCCGTTTCCGTTGCCGTTTCCGCACGCGTGCATGTGCCGATTTTTCCGTTTTGTTTAATTTGCGTCCTTTAGTAGTTGTTTGTGTGATGATATGGCTCAACCTTCTGCTACAAGCGAAGGCGGGCTAGACGGAGCCGGTGGGGCCCACTAGCTGGCGACTTGAATTCATTTCCGTACTTTCTCTCATTATACTTGCTCTTTAGGTGAGTGATCAGGATTTCTGTGTAACTCAATACAAAAAATGAGTTTACTATGAATGGGCACTTAGGCGAGAGTGTACTTTATCGCACTCGATCTAAACCCCATTAATTGCTATTCATACCTATGAAATATGATTTTTATGATTTGTTATAGAGCATTCATGGCTTGTGAATATTTGCAGAGCATTTATTGCTTGAACCTGAGCATTTATTGCTTGAGAGCATTTATTGCTTGAACCAGAGCATTTATTGCTTGAACCAGAGCATTTATTGCTTGAACTAGAGTATTTATTGCTTGAAAAATATTTTAGAGCATTTATTGCTCGTGACTTGGGCAAGAGAAGTGAGCTGTGTAGCTCAGGATCTTAAGGGTCAACCGGTGATCAAACTCGACAAAAGAGTTGGCTTGGGAGCCACCCGTATCCTTACTATGTAGTGTTACTTTTCTGCTTTTGCTTTGCTCTTACTGGTCAAATGTTGACATGTAAAAACTACATTTTTACCCCTGGTTACTCACTAAGCATATAGCTTACCCCTTTCTATTTGTTTTCCTTAGCAGGGGGCCGACGCGAGGATCGCTCGGGAAGGTGTTTAGATAAGTTGAACTTGTATTTGTTATAAGTGGAATAGGAAGTTGTATATATTTGTCATGGTGGTTAGAGTTATCAGCTTTTCTAGGGTACTTCTGGTACTCGTGGTTTGTATAACTTGATATACTCGTTTATGTAATTATTGAAGAATTTGATGTAATTTTTGAGATTTATCTTGTAAACTATTTGAGGATTGTAGTGCGTGAGTGAGTCCCGGCGAGAGCTGGGCAGGCGACCCGCCGAACCCTGGGGTACGCCCTAGGGGGAGGTGGGGCCGTCACACGGCGCGAGCTGGGCAGGCGTCCCGTCGATACCCTCGGGTTCGCCCTTGGGAGAAGTGGGGGCTGTCACATGCTAGAGGGATGAAACTATGCTGCGTAGTCATTAAAACTGGATCTGTAACGACCCCACCTCCTCTTAGGGCATACCCTAGGGTTTACTGAGTTGCCTGCCCAATTCTCGCCAGGACTCACAAACGCTTAACTCAAGAAAAGAGCTTACAACCATAGAAAAGAAATGAAACAACAATTTCAACCTTAACATATACATTGATGCTCAAATCCAGCTACAAGACTTATACACACCCAAATATGTCATAGTGTTTACAATCCAAGTACAATCAACCCTAGTCGAGCGCCAGCGCGAGTACAATTGTAAAATCAAAAAACTAGACTACGCTAGCCTGTACAATCATCACGCCTCGCTCATACCCCCTGTAAGGAAAACAAAACTAATAGAGTGAGCTAAAACCCAGTGAGGTTCCAAATAGCAAGTTGACCATTAATTAAAAGTGAAAATATCAGAATAGTAAAGTGGCGAGCACAACAAGTCAAGAAAATGAGCAATAACACTTCGTATGGCCAAACATTAAATATTCAACATTTCAAGTAAAATGACACAGTTGCTTTTGTAAACTAGCTCCACCATAGCATGATCAAGTAGTAGTTGACACTCCGTCAACTTTCAAGTAAGGTAACTATTCCAGTAGTGCACCACTTAACTCCAATCTCCGTCCACCAACCAAACCCCTTACTGGGGCCGAACTCCAAGATAAACACTGGTGGTAATACTCGAGTATACTGATTAGTCGAGGAGATAACACTCCACTCAACAAACTAGAGACCCAGGATTCATTATCTAATCGACCAGACCCTTTGCCGACTCAACTCGATTAACTAGTCTCAGGGTTTATGGAATTCCAGACAAGATATGAATCATATACATGTATATCAAGTCAATGACAACCAATGAACAAGAATATATCACATTAGGGCAAGTGCGATAAAGTACACGCTTGCCCGACCAAACCAATTAAATATCATTCGATCACATTGGTCAAGTATTGAAAACAAGCGTCAAGTTCAATCAGGTATTTGGAAGCACTCACAAAAAACTTAGTGCTTCTTAGATTCACGTTCAGGTACAACTCCTTGTTTGGAGTCCAAATCTGCAATAAAACATCATTTAAGAGTTTGAAATCAACTAGGGTTCGAAACTTAAGAGTTTCGCTTAAAGAAATTCAAGTATGTGAGGACTCGAAAATTTTCTCATTTTATCTCATATTACTGGCTTATTTAAATATTTATTCACCCATTTCATCTGAACAATTTTAAATTCATTTTTACGAAACCGTGTCTTATTTATACTTTTAAAACGTCTCGCTAACAAATTTAAAATTTTCAAAGGCTCGTTTATTAAGGAATAACAAATACAAATCTTCGAGATGATAGTCGATCTGAGAATGCAATGATTTTGGAGAATTAAGAATTATCAATAGGGGATTAAGAAGAGTTAATTGAGAGATTAGATGTGATTAAGTTAAATAAAGTTTTTATTACGCGTACGTCGAAAATTTCTCGAAAGTCGTACCGCGCGACAAATTGGAGACTTGAGGATTTAATACTAAACTCGTGCGAGAACTCATGTTTTTACTTCTAAATAACTATTTTTATGATTAATTACCCTAATATTAATTACTTATATTATCGTTACAAGAATTTCTTTTAAGTTTCGCCTTATCGCGCGCGAATTTGAAGTTCGCGTATATCGAGCCGGAGCGGTTAATTGGAGATTTAAGAAATTTATTCTGGACTACTAATAGTGAATAATTATAATATTAAAGGAAGTACATTAAAGGTTTAGTGCACAAGTGAAATGAACCAGAGAGAAAACGGGCACGAAACGCGCATGCGGGAAACACTATTCAAAGTTGACTTTTGCTCAACTTTTAACCCTAAAACACCAAAGCTTCCAAGGGAAGCTTCATTCATCAGATATTTTTCTCTCTCTCCTCACTCAAGGCTGGCCAAAATTCTTTAGGAAAGAAGAAGAGCAAGAGCTCTTTCCATTTCACTCCATTCTTGCACCAATTCACTCCAAATTCACCACACAACTTCCACTTCACTTGGAGATTCACTTGGACTAGGAAGGAAGCATCTTTCTCATGATTTCTTGGAGCTTTTAGAAGTGTAAAATTTCTGATTTTTCATCAAAGCAAAGAGGTAATCATCTAAACCATCCGATCTTTCATCTCTAGCTTTTGTGGGTTTGATATTGGCCATGAATAGCTTCATTTTGGGTGTTGTTATTTGGTTGTAAATGATTGGAGTGGGCTGTATGAAATCCCAAAATGGATGTATTCGACTGATATAGTGATTATAATTGTGGTTTGTGTTAATTAAGTGGTAAACAAAGTGAGGTTAGTTGGAAAATTGAAAGGAAAGTTGAGGAAAATTTCGTTTGGTAGCTGACCAATTCTGCCCTGTTTTTGCTGAGCCTTTGATTCGAATTTTTGGTGACCAAATGACCTTGAATCTGATATAGATATGTTGTATAGGATGTGTGGAAAGTTCCCACCAAAAATCACTTGATTTGGTTGAGAAAAAGTTGAGTTTTGGGCAAGAACAAAACTAGAAAATAATATAACAGGGGCCCTCTGGCAGTAATCTTTGAATGGCCATAACTCTCTGCTCAGATATTGAAATCAAGTGCCATTCATGGCATTTGAAACTAGACATCCGTAGTTTTCTAACGGTGTATCATGCACCTTTTAATTCTAAGTGAGTCATCTGTAGTGACTAATCAAAGTCGACTGCTCTGTTCTACCAGTGCAACCGAGAAAATTGTAGAAGCTGCAAATTTTGGCTCTATTTTCTCTTATTTGCAAACTGAATTTCAAAATGACTCCTTCTGATGAAATATAGCATTTTGAATGTAGTTTCGAACCACCAACCATGTCCAATTCCAAGTTGAATTGAGTGAGATATAGTCCAATTCCCAAACTGTACCAAATCTGGAAAACCCTAATTTTGGCTAGCTGAATGGCCTAGCTTGAATTGGGACTTGCTATTTTGAAAATTTTGGTGTCAATCACCTACAAAATGTATATTGGATGTTTCTTAGACCTTTGTTTCACAAATGAGTCAGATTTGAGTTGATTTCATTGGACCAAGTATTTGAAAAAGAAAAGGAAAACAAGGAGACAGATTTGTCTTGAAAATTCTTTAAATTTTGGTAGTTTTGTTAACTACCTTCCCATGCAAAATTTCAAATGAAATTTGATAAAGGAGTAGTCCTCATATTGAAGTTGAATTGTACCAATTTTGGTGTCAATCTAAGACCATTTTGATATGCAAATGATGTCCCAAAGTTGCTTTTCGAATCTGGAAAACTTTTCCTTTTCTCTTGGCCGAATGGTCAAATCTGATTTGGGAAGTTATATTTCGAAAACCTTGAAGTCAATTACTTTTAAATTGCTTATTGGATTTTATGGAACATTGGTTTCAATATTTGAATTAATTGAGGTTGATTGTGTGGAACAAAGTTTTTAAAAATGAAGGAAACGTGAGAAGGCAGATTTGTTTTGAAAATTTCGTAAACTTCAGTCATTTTATCAACTGCCTTCCCACATGAGTTTTTACGCAAAATTTTGTAGAGATATAGTTCATATATGGAATATTTAGTGTACTGAATTTGGTGTATTTTCAATGCCATTTTGATGGGCAAATAATACTTCAAAGATAGCCTTTCAAATCTGGAAAATGACCGAAGGGTTTATAAAATACGACCAACTTTGAGCTGCTATATCTCAATGCTCAAAACTCCGATTTCAGTTCTGTTTGTTGTGTTTTAAACCTTGGTTGGAATTCTAATTGAGTTACAAATTTCAGAGGCTAGTTCACTTTCTGTGAATTTTGCCGAATTTCCAAAGTTTGCCGAAAACCAAGACTGAAACTGTCTTGGAGATACAAGTCAGCCACTTTAAGCGGAAATTTGAATGTCTTCCATTTGGAAAACTGTTTTCCGTTTTAGACTTGATTTCTTGAAGGAAAACGGTTTCTCCTTACATTATTAAACCCCACTTTTGAGCCTCGATTTACGAGTAATTAAGGCTCTCTTTCATGAAGTTTTCTTAAACAATCTCCCTTATTAACTAGGGGTTTTTAAGCGATAGTGTATGATAGTTAATTATTATTTGCTCAGGCACTCAAGGAGACCTTCAAAAGGATCTCACAGTGGATGCCTAAAACCCTCACTTGGACACTACTTCCTTATTTTGATTGGTAAGTGTCAAGTGCATATTTTGTTGCAATTATGTGAATTGCTCTTTATGGACTGAAAATTTATAATTGCTGAGTCGAGTGTGTACTTTATCGCACTCGTTCTTATTTAACTGAATCGAAATTTAATTGCCTGAATTGAATTGAATTTCCTGAACTGAATTATATGCTATGGTTGCATATGTCGTTGGAGTGAATCTCCTCGACCTTTAACTAAACTGTATACATATCATTGGAGTGAATCTCCTCGATACACAATGGAACTGGGGAACGCCTAAACTCATCGGCCGACCTTGCGACTCGAGCCCGTAAGGGCTTGGTCGGGAAGCTTGGTGTGTCTTGAGAAAAACTAAAAGTTTGATCTATTGAAGAAATCATGCTTGGCCTACTCGTGTAGTAGTGCCTTTATAGCGGTTCGGGCCCGGTGGGGTATGTATGGTGGATGGGGAACGAGTAAGTGGAGTTTCTGTGGACTAAATACCGACCCGGTTAACGGAGTGTCACCACGGGGAGGTAATTGATCGCGCATTGGCAAAGCAAGTGGAAAGTAGCTCCTGAGAGCTCCCATATCCTAGAATTGTTTCTGTTTACTTTTCTCACTCGAATTGTTAATTACTTGAATATCTCTGTTTTACTTGCTAAATTGTTGTTTATCTCAATTCATATCTTTTGATGATTACAAAACAAACGGATGTTACTAATAATTTTTGTAGAGACTCTTTTCAGAAATGGTACTAAACAGGTCTGAGAACTTAGAGCAAAAAGAAGATCAAATAAAGGTGAAAAGTGCTGAGGAAGATATCGAACGCACAAAAGGAGAGTATCGGACGTCCGACATCCATTGAGTAACTTCGGACGTATGAAGAACTCAAACTCGGACATCCGAAGAAGACAAGCCAGGGCTTCTACGATTCCTGATCACGATTGGACGCTCAACACCTGAGCATCGGACGTCCGACAAGTGTTACTGAACTTCGGACGCAACACATTGGACGCATCGGCCGTCCGAAGGAATTGAAGAGGAACCTCCAAGTCTGCATCTTACCCTCGGACGCATGGTGAGAGGGGATCGGACGTCCTAAGAGGTTCAAGAAAATTTCTCGAACTCACTGACCTCGCTCGGACGCATAAAAACTGACTATCGGACGTCCGACAGCACCAACGGCTAGTTGAATCTTCAGATGTCTTCTATCCATTGATAGCATTAATTGAAGATTTTTTGGTCTCCTATAAAAAGAACAAAGTCAACCACCTCAGAATAACTTTGCACATTAAGTCTACATCAAATCGTGAGTGATTCAAGTGTTAGAATACTCCAAAGGAACATTTGTATTCTTAGCTTGTGCAATTTTCTTGTAGCTTTTCAAGTGTGACACAGCTTCTTCAATAGTGTAGTATTGTGAGGGTTATCCGAGTGTTTGTAAAACTTCCTTGCTTGACCAAGTGAGGTTTGGGGCAAGAAGGAAGTGATCATTCCCTTGTACATAAGAAATTGGTTGCAAGATTGTTCAACTTGAAGTAGCTTGTTATATAAAGTGTTGTTCAAACTCAAGTGGAGTTTGAAGCCTGATTTGTTTCTCTACTTTCGTTTATAGCTTTACTATATAAACTGTTCATCTCTTCATCTCACGAACACCTGTGCTTTCTTGTAAACTGATCCATTAAGTGGTCTTTGAGAAAAGAAGGGTAGGCTTGAAAAAGAGTGACCTATATCTTAGCTGGTTTTAGAAAACCTAATTCACCCCCCCTCTTAGGTTGTCTTCGATCTTTACAATTGGTATCAGAGCTTGGTCTCCTAGAGATTAAGCTCAATCGGCTTGGGAGTAAATATGACAACCAACAATGCCATGTTCTTTGAGGGACAATCTGTCACTAGACCTCCAATGTTCAATGGATCAAACTATGTGAGCTGGAAGGAAAGGATGATTATATTCTTACAATCCATTGATATTGAGTTGTGGTTTATTGTTAGTGAAGGTCCATATGACGCGATTTTTGTTGATGAAACTGCTCATAGGCCGAGACAAAAAATAAGAAGTGAGTTGACTGCTGAAGATATAACTCATCTCACTCTAAATGCCAAGGCTATGAATGTTCTATACAGTGCATTAGACTCAAATGAATCCATTAGAGTCAAAGGCTGTAGATCTGTAAAAGAAATTTGGGATAAACTTAGAGAGATCCATGAGGGAAGCGAGAATGTGAGAGAGCAAAAGAAATCCATTCTGGTCATTAAGTATGAATCTTTTAAGATGGAACCTCATGAAAACATTGACAAAATGTATTATAGATTTAATGATCTGATCAAGGATTTAGAGGTGCTTGAGAAGGAGTACTCTCTAGGTGAGAAGAACAGAAAAATCCTGAATGCTCTATCAAAGGACTGGGAAAGCAAAGTGACTGCTATTGAGGAAGCCAAGGATCTGAATACTTTACCCATTGAATCTCTGATTAACTCTCTAATTTCTTACGAACTGAAACTTAAATCTAAGATGCAGGATGAAGAAGACACCAAGGTAAGAAAGAGTATTGCTCTGAAAGCGTCACAAGACGAAGATGAAACAGCCTCACAGGATGGAAATGATTTGGAAGGTGATGATAGTGATATTACACTCATCACACGAGGCTTCAAAAGAATACTCAACAAAAGAAGATTCAGGAAAGGTGGATCCAGCAATTTCTTCCCAAATCAGTCTAATGACTTCAGAAACAAAGGGAAACTGGAGTTCAACAAGAAGCAGACTGATAAGTGTTTCGAATATGGCCAACCAGGACACTATGCAAATAAGTGTCCAATGAAGAAAAAGAAGGAGAACAAGATTGAACGAAAACCAAAGTTCAACAATTTCCAGATCACCTGGAATGATTGCAACTCAGAAGGTGAAGTTGAGGAAGAAGAGGAATCTGCTCAAGTGGCTTTCATGGCCATTGGTGATGATGAGGTGAACCTGGATAACATTGCTAAAGAATCAAAATGGTTCATTGATAGTGGATGTTCAAAACATATGACTGGTGATGCATCACAATTCATTAAACTTAAGCCAAAAGCAAGTGGAAAGGTAACGTTTGGAGATGATAACAAAGCCAAAACTGTTGGTATTGGTGATGTTGGTAAGAATGGTCAAACCTTTATCCACAATGTCCTTTTTGTTGACAATCTGAGCTACAATTTATTAAGTGTTAGCCAATTGTGTGATAGAAATCTGTTTGTATTGTTCAAGAAGCTTGAATGTCTCATATTTGACACAAAGTTCAACACTGTTTTCAAAGAAAAAAGAGTTAATGATATCTATGTAGTTGTTCTTGAAAAAATTGATTCCTCCTATCTCAAATGTCTCAAAGTAGCAAATGAGGACCTATGGTTATGGCATAAAAGGCTTTGTCACTTCAATATGGATTTGCTAAAAGAAATTTCTAAAAAGGATCTTGTTAGAAGTCTCCCAAAAATCAGATTTGAAAGGACCGGATATGTGATGCTTGCCAATTTGGAAAACAAGTCAAGGTATCTTTTAAACCTAAGAAATATGTTTCTACTTCAAAGCCACTAGAACTTTTACACCTTGATCTGTTTGGTCCTACACAAACTACAAGCCTTGGTGGTAAGAGATTTTGTTTTGTTGTTGTTGATGATTATTCCAGATATACATGGGTGATGTTTCTTGCACATAAAGATGATACTTTCAAGAACTTTGTATCACTGTTTGCTAAAGTTCAGAATTTGATTGGCTTGAAAATTATCAAAATTAGAAGTGATAATGGCACTGAATTTCGTTTTTGTGGCTTTCCAGATTTTTGTGATAACAATGGCATTACACATGAATTCTCTATTGCTAGAATCCCCCAACAAAATGGAGTTGTAGAAAGAAAAAATAGAATTCTCCAAGAGGCTGCTAGAACCATGCTTAGTGAATGCAATTTACCAAAGTATTTTTGGGCTGAAGCCATAAACACAGCCTGTTATACCATGAACAGAGTTCTCTTAAGACCAATTTTGAACAAAACTTCCTATGAGCTCATGTTTGACAAAAAGCCTGTTGTTGGTTACTTTAAAGTCTTTGGTTGTAAATGTTTCATTTTGAACATCAAGGAACATCTTGGAAAGTTTGACAAGAAATCTGATGAGGGAATTTTCTTGGGATATTGTGAAAACAAAAGAGGCTTCAGAGTCTATAATCGTAGAACACTGGTTATAGAGGAGGCGATACACATTACTTTTGATGAATCTAATGGTGACATTTCCATGAGTTGTGGTGAAGATGATGATACAGGTGTACAAGAAGAATTAAAGAAGTTAGCAATCAATGATCACGGCTTTGCTTCACCAGAAATTGATTTAAAGAATGCTGATACTCAAGACAGTCCAGCTGGAGAAGTGAATGACAGAGATACCAGTCTCCTAATGATCTTCCAAGAACCTGGAAATTTGTCCAGAACCATCCCAGGGAGCTTATAATTGGTGATCCATCTGAAAAGGTCAGAACTCGTTCCTCTAGACACCTAGTAGATAATCTTGCTTTAGTATCACACTTTGAACCTAAAAATGTTGTTGATGCATTGAATGATAAGCACTGGATTTTAGCTATGGAAGAAGAGTTAATCCAATTTGAAAGAAACAAGGTTTGGACCCTGGTTGCTAGACCACAAGACCATCCTATCATTGGCACAAAGTGGGTTTTTAGAAACAAAATGAATGATAAAGGGGAGGTTGTTAGAAATAAGGCCAGACTGGTGGCTAAGGGATACACTCAAGAAGAGGGAATAGACTATGATGAGTCCTTTGCACCTGTAGCTAGGCTGGAGTCCATTAGAATGTTTCTAACATTTGCATGTTTCAAGAATTTTAAATTATTTCAAATGGATGTTAAAAATGCCTTCTTAAATGGCTTTATAGATCAAGAAGTCTATGTTGACCAACCTCCTGGTTTTGAAAATGAATCTTATCCAGATCATGTTTTTAAACTCTCAAAAGCTTTATACGGATTAAAACAAGCTCCTAGAGCATGGTATGAACGTTTGAGTGGGTTTTTGATTGAAAATGATTTTAAAAGGGGCATTGTAGATACTACACTTTTCACAAAACAAAGCTCACGAGATCTTTTAATTGTGCAAATATATGTGGATGATATCATATTTGGTGCTACTAATGAGAGCTTGTGCAAGGACTTTTCCAACATCATGAAAAAAGAATTTGAAATGAGCATGATGGGAGAATTAAACTTCTTCCTTGGACTCCAAGTGGTTCAAACCCGAGATGGAACGTTTATAAATCAAACAAAATACACCAAGGATGTGACAGCCCCACATTCCCCTAAGGTGAACCAAAGGGGTTAGCGGACTGCCTGCCCAACTCTCGCCAGGACTAACGGTTCAGTTCAAAGCGATCTAATACGTTCCGGAACTTACAAACGTGCGTAAACAAGTCAAAATCACAAAAATAAAAAAAATGAAACCGGAGTCGGCCATAAATAGTAACCGACACGTCAAAACCCAACCAAACATCAAGCAAATATTTACATGTTGAAATTAAGCATATACAATCCAAAGTGGCATACAAAAGTTATTCCAAAGTGGATACATGTACGGTTTGCCAAATCAAAAGAGAAACGGACCCAAAAGTACATTTAGGGTTTCAATCAAGGAGCTATACAAAAGATATGTCCATCTAGCTCAATTCGGCAACCAATTATCAAATCCAGTCCAAAAGTATTTATTTTCCTGTAAGGAAAACAAAAGGAATAGAGTGAGCTTACGCCCAGTGAGATAATACCACTCAAGCAACCAAGTTCATATAAGCATCAAGCTTTTCATTCCAATACATCGAAAGTAAGCAAAGGCACACATCAATAGTGGTGATAAAAGGATACGGGCGGCTCTCAAGAGCCCTTTTCCTCGTTTGCATTCTTGATCGAACCTCATTGACTCTCCGTCAATGTTTAAGAGTAACCAACCGTAGGCTCCACTTTACTTCCATTCCTTCCACCCAACATACCCCTACCGGGCCCGAACTCCAAACAGTAGAAATTTGGTAATACTCGAGTATACCGGAATCAAGAGTCTCACTACTACAAGATTCCATATAACAGTCCCCATGGCTCGTCAATTTTCACGACCAAACCCTCGCCGGCTCGATCCAATCGACTACTAATGGGGTTGAGCTCAGTCGTATCAGTAATGGTCGTTGGATACTCGTCCAAGCGACACCAAATTCATGAACCAATTCAGTATTTCATGTATCATTCAATCATTGCAGTAAAACAGTAGACAGTCATATGAGATACCAAATGGGTGAGGGCGATCAAGTACACCCTCACTTAATTAAGTTCAACGCAGCAACCAAGCCTTCAAGGCATCAAATTCACATATACCAAAGCCACATTGTAAACAACAAGTGAGTGGTACACTCACCAATCAAGCAAATGATATTTCATGCACTTCCGCCTAAGAGCGTCTTGCACCACCGTCACGTCCTAACATATTCAAATAAGCACAATAAGACTCAATTACAAGTCATAAACCAAGTCCCAATACCACCAAAATAGGCTCCATAAGAATACATAAGCACTAAAGTAAACCAGGAAAATCCGGAAATGGAATAAGCTCTAACCCAAAAAAAAATAGTTTTTGACATCATTTTCCGGTTTTGGCACCATTAACACTACGATTATCGGATGGAGGTCCAAGATACACCGTTTCGAAGCTAAGAGATAGGGCTACAATTTTGAAGAAGGCTACTCTGTCCAGTTCCGGGTGTAACCAGGTCAAAAATGCAAGATACTAACCCAGAACTGCAAAACACAGGTTCACAAACCACATTCTGGTTCAAACATCATAAGTCAGGCTACCTAAGTCCAAATCAAGTAATTCCAAAGCCATCCGAAAGATAAGATACACGGATAAAATTCATCAGAAGACCTCAACAACCAATTCCGAAGTATTCCCAACCAAAATAACCAATTACAGAAGCAATTCTCAAGTTCGGGTAAAAACAGGGTAGCAGGGGTAATTCAGTCTTTTCACAAGATACATTGCTCTGATTGACCTGTAATTTTGTAGGCATCTCTAAAATGTCATTCCCTACAACTTTCATATTTTAACCCAAGGCCAATTCGGCCTCTAACTATGAGGTACTGTGCCAGGCAGAATGTAGGACATGAAACCCTAGTTTTCCAATTTCCTTCCAAAACAGAAATTTCCTGCAATTAACCACTTTTTCCACCTTCTAGCTTCCTTAAATATCATTTCCAATCATCATACAAGACCACATAATAATAATCATATGAAAACAGAAAAATCACCAATAATTATAAAACTTCACCAATTCAACCAATATCAAGATATAATCCATAAAATTACATCTTAAACTACCACCAATCATGAATTAAACATCATTAGATGGAGGAGAGGGGTTCCTTCACAACTCACCTTAGCAACACAAGAGAGAGAGCAACTAGTCACCTTAGCTTTCCAAACAACTTCACCAATCACCTCACCAACACTAAGTGAAGAGGTTTTATGAAACAAAAGCAAGTTTAAGTGGTTGTTTTGATGGATTTGAGCTAAATGGAAGCAAGAACTTGGAGAGTTTTCTTTCTTTCTTTCTTGGAGAGGGCCGGCTTCAAGGAGCTAATTTTTGAGTGATTTTTGGTCAATTTTTGAGTTATTTTAACCAAATGGTAAAAGGGTGAATAGTGTTCAAAAAGTGAAAACTAATCATATGGTGACACTTGTCACCCTAGTTAATGCATCCATATCTCTTTGTTCCCTCTCACATCAATCCACTTGGTAACTTCTAATTATCTCTTAGCACCCGATAATTTAAACCCAGTATCCGAAACTTAACCTAGTTGGCCGAATTTTTCCGAACTTTTCGCCTTAGTGGGTCCCACGTCCGGTATACGCTCTTAATTTCTTAAAACCTAACTAATACTAGAAAACTCACCTAAAAACTATATTTACTCATAAAAATTATCTAGAAACTTTTTGAATAAAGAAAATGCAGAAAACATGCCAGTAACCCGAATAAAATCTAGAAACTGGGAAAAATTACGGGTTCTCACAAAGGAGCTGCTAAAAAGATTCGGAATGGAGAACTCAAAGCCTGTTGGAACACCTATGTGCACATCTACCAAACTTGACAAAGATAAAGAAGGTACAAAAGTTGAGGAAAAGAAGTATAGAGGTATGATTGGAAGTTTACTTTATTTAACTGCCAGTAGACCTGATATCATGTTTGCTGTATGCTTATGTGCTCGATTTCAATCCTGTCCAAAAGAATCACACTTGAATGCGGTAAAAAGAATTCTTAGATATCTTAAAGGAACCTTAAACTTTGCCTTGTGGTATCCAAAATGTCATGAACTTCCTTTATGTAGATTCTCTGATGCTGACTTCGGTGGTTGTAAAATAGATAGAAAAAGTACTACTAGTATATGCAACTTTCTTGGAAATTGCTTAGTATCTTGGTTTAGTAAAAAATAAAATGCTATCTCATTGTCCACTACTGAAGCTGAATATGTTGCTACTGGTGCTTGTTTTGCTCAATTGTTATGGATGAAAAACACATTGAATGATTTTGGTTTAGTATATGAATGTGTACCTATGTACTGTGACAACACTAGTGCAATTAATCTGACAAAAAATCCCATTCAACACTCTAGGACTAAGCACATAGATATAAAGCATCATTTCATTCGCGATCTTGTCTCCAAGGGGGTAATCTGTGCTCAGTTTGTTTGTTCTAAAGATCAAATCGCTGATATCCTCACAAAAGCTCTTCCACTGGATCAATTTGTGTTCTTGAGAACAAAACTGGACGTTTCAGAAAAAATATTCTAAGTTTCGTTTCTAGTCAATCTTTATCGGACGTCCGATGAATTGGAACGGACGTTCGACAGTGTTCTTCGTCCCGTTTCAGAAAAGCACTGGTTCGGACGGTTGTATCGGACGCTTCACTTCGTTCGGACGTCCGACACTCAAAAAATTGAGCCTTATAAGGCAGTTACCCATCTTTCTCAGTTCATTTTCCTCCACGGTCTCGGACGCAACCTTTTAGTTTCCTCTCATATTTAAAATTCAAATTCCTCTCTCCTCAAATCAAGTTCCAAGAAATTGACTCAACCAACGCCATTACACCTCTATTGCCCATTAACCACCCATCAAAATCACTCATAACCCCCAACTACCTCATAGTTCCCAATTCACATGCGATACCCTAACTTCTCATAACTCTCTTCTTGCGGCATTTCAGTGCATTCTCGTTTGCTCATACTGCATTCTTTCTCTATACACCACGTTCTGCATCAAAAACACATCCACATTGCATTATGGTTAGAATCAGAGGAGGATCTACTAGTGCCGGACGGTCTTTTAGACTTAGAGATGAGGACACTGAAATTGTGGAACCGTCTACCAAAGCACCTAAAAAGAAGATTGTGACCCGTGGTGGTAAAGTGAAGCAAACTGCCCAAAGAAAAAGGGTTTCTCCAACTGCTGAATCATCTGATGAGCAGATGGAAGAGCAGAACTCTGAAGGAAACACAGTTGGTGGAAATGAGGAACCAGAACGGGCTACCCAGGATGATGAAACTGTCACAAGGTCATCTGGTAAAAGAAAAAGAACTGTAAAAAAGAAGAGCACTCCCCAATCCAAGAAAAAGCAATCTGCTGATCCCTCTGATGATTAGCAGAATGAAGGAAACATTGCTGAGAATCAGCAAACACCTGAACCCTTCACCATGAAATCTCCAAGGACAAGGACTGAGGCTCAAAATGTTGGGTCATCTGCCACACAAACCTCGAAAAGGAAACGTTCTGGGAAGGATCCAGTATCTCAGCCCGTAATAGAACCCACTCCTCTCCCAAAATTCATTGATGATGAAGCCATAGACAGATTTGAGTTGGTCTCTCAAAAAGGGTTCATCACCCAAAGGCTCATCCTTCCCTATGAATTTCGTAAGCTTGATCTTGAACCTGTTATTAAGCTATTTGAATTCCAAAAATGGGTTCATCTTCTGACCATTCCTAATACCTTTTACCCTGACATGCTTTATCAATTCTTTGCTAATCTTAGAAAGGGTAACTCACACAGAACTCATCTCTAGGGTCAACTCTGTGAACATCACATTAACACCTGACATTGTAAATTCCATTTTGAAAATAAAAATTGAAGATGGTTACAAAGGAAAAATTGTAAATTTCTTTTCGTATGAGGAATTTCCTTCTGCCTACCATCATTTTTACAATGCTAAACTCATGACCTATTTTCAAATCCACTTCAATACTCCTGCTGAGGCAAGATTAGATGATCTCAGTCCTCAGAATCTGATCATCTTCACCATCATTTCAAATCTATTGGTGCCAACTGATGGTCACAGAATAGATGCAAACAAAATAGAACTCTACATTTTCTACTGTTTTGTTGAAAAAATCCGCATTGACTTTGGATTTGTGATGTGCAAGTTTCTGCTCAAAATTAGCACTGACAGTCGTAGGAAGCTCTCTTATGGCAAATTTCTGACCCCTATCTTTGCCCATTTTGAAATACCTTTTCCTGAAAAATCACCCAAAGACAGTGGTTCAACAGTTTTCTCAAAAGCTTATTTTGAAAGAAAGAACTTAAGATTTTTTGATGGCCATTGGTGCTATAAGGAGACTGTGGCTGAGTCTAGAAGGAAAAACTTTCATGAAACCCCTGTCACTCCTAGGACTCCTCGTGATCAGTCAGACTATGTCTCTCTTTTCACCATTCATCCTAGAAAGTCTGCCAGCAAGTCCCTCCCTTCCAATTCTGAGGTCATTTCCTTGTTTGAAGACCTCAAACAGCATGTTATGCTTATTGAAGATGGTCTAATGATGACCATGACCCCTGCCCAACAATCTTCTTTCATTGAAAAAAGGAATCTTCTTGTGCCTCCAATACCTGAAAACAATGAAAATGCTCATCAGAAAGAGCTAAGACCTGAGCCCACAGGGCCAACTACTGGTACTGAGGCCACACCAGCTTCCAGCTCTCAGCCCAAGGATAAAGGCAAGGCTCCAGCTACTGAGGAGGCATATGAAGAAAATGATAAAGAAACTGAGGAAGAAGTGGCTCCTGAACAGTTTCGTCTGGCCAGGAGGAGGCCTGGATAATCTAAAATCACTATCTAGGCACTGCTAGGTCACTGCACTTTATTTTTAGGACTATAGTTCATCTTTTGCACTGCAAAACTTTTCGTATGCAAAACTTTTATACTAAGAGTTGTACTTCTGGTCTGTACAACTGGATGTTTTCTACTGTTTATGGATGCTATGACTGAGTGTTTCTGATGTTATCTGATGTGAATGGATGTGTTTGTTATGAATGAATGTTTCTGATGATTCCGGATTGTGCTGAGCATGAATGGATTTTGCTGATATTATCTGATTGAAAGATCTTTGTTGTCAAATTTTTGTTGCTAATGTTTCTGATGGATCGTGCTGATGTTATCTGTTGTTGCTGGTATCAAAATTAATCAGACATGGCATATCTGCTTTTGTGATGACAAAAAGGGGGAGAAATGGATTAGCACTGATGGTGTAAAGAAATTACTTAGGGGGAGTTGCGTTTCTTTTCGTATACTCATGCACTTCGTTAGGGGGAGTTGTAATCCCACCTCGTATTTCTACTTTTCTTTTTGCTCTATCCAAGTGTTTTATCATCATCAAAAAGGGGAGATTGTTTATCTCAATTCATATCTTTTGATGATTACAAAACAAACGGATGTTACTAATACTTTTTGTAGAGACTCTTTTCAAAAATGGCACTAAACAGATCTGAGGATTTAGAGCAAAAAGAAGATCAAAAAAAGGTGAAAAGTGCTGAAGAAGATGTCGGACGCACAAAAAGAGAGTATCGGAAGTCCGACATCCATTGAGTAACTTCGGACGTATGAAGAACTCAGACTCGGACGTCCGAAGAAGACAAGCCAGGGCTTCTACGATTACTGATCACGATCGGACGCTCAACACCTGAGCATCGGACGTCCGACAAGCGTTGCTGCACTTCGGACGCAACACATTGGACGCATCGGCCGTCCAAAGGAATTGAAGAGGAACCTCCAAGTCTGCATCTTACCCTCGGGCGCATGGTGAGAGGGGATCGGACGTCCTAAGAGGTTCAAGAAAATTTCTCGAACTCACTGACCTCGCTCGGACGTATAAAAACTGACTATCGGACGTCGGACAGCACCAACGGCTAGTTGACTTTTCAGATGCCTTCTATTCGTTGACAGCATTAATTGAAGAATTTTTTGGTCTCCTATAAAAAGAACAAAGTCAACCACCTCAGAATAACTTTGCACATTAAGTCTACATCAAATCGTGAGTGATTCAAGTGTTAGAATACTCCAAAGGAACATTTGTATTCTCAGCTTGTGCAATTTTCTTGTAGCTTTTCAAGTGTGACACAGCTTCTTCAATAGTGTAGCATTGTGAGGGTTATCCGAGTGTTTGTAAAACTTCCTTGCTTGACCAAGTGAGGTTTGGGGCAAGAAGGAAGTGATCCTTCCCTTGTACACAAGAAATTGGTTGCAAGATTGTTCAACTTGAAGTAGCTTGTTATATAAAGTGTTGTTCAAACTCAAGTGGAGTTTGAAACCTGGTTTGTTTCTCTACTTTCGTTTATAGCATTACTATATAAACTGTTCACCTCTTCATCTCATGAACACCTGTGCTTTCTTGTAAACTGATCCATTGAGTGGTCTTTGAGAAAAGAAGGGTAGGCTTGAAAAAGAGTGACATATATCTTAACTGGATTTAGAAAACCTAATTCACCCCCCTCTTAGGTTGTCTTCAATCTTTACAATTGTGATTGCTACTTGGATTACGTGCTTGCGTGTGTGTTTCTTGGCCTCACGAGCAATCGCTCATCCCATTAGTTTGTTTTCCTTAACAGGTTGGATTGACAGATTTTGAAAAAGCCGACTAGGTTATACTTTTGATTGGAATCTGGGTTGTAAATGTTTAGTCGACTTTTAATGGTTGTGTTTTGGGACTTGATGTATCTTTTGGGAACATGGTGTAAGATTTGGATATTCGGTTATGGAAGTGACTTTTCTTCATTTTAGACTTGTATTATTTGGTATGTACCGTTAAGTTTGAACTGAATTGTCTTGAGTCCTGGCGAGAGTTGGACAGGCCTACCGCGGATACCCTTGGATGAAGTGGGGGCGTCACAGTTGGTATCAGAGTTTAGGCTTCAGATCTTTGTAGTGTATCTTAGGCTTAAAAGTTTAGGATGCCGGACTGTGAAACTGATTTGGAAGTTAAGTGACCGCTTGTAGGGATAAAAATTGGAACCTATGTTTGAATTAGTGGATAATTAGGAGTCTCGATCTTGTAAGAGATATGTGGGATAGTACGAAATGATCGGATCTAGTTTATTTAGTATATTTGGAACCATCTAAGCTTTTTATTTTAATTGTAACTTATGGGAGGTAACAATGGTATTGAACTGTGAGAACCCGTAATTTTCATTTTCTCGGTTTTAGAATTTTTTCATGGCTTGTTTTCTGCATTTTCGTGATTGGAATATTTTCTAGATAATTTTAAGGAGCAGATATAATTTTTAGATGATTTTTCTAATATCGAATAGATTTTGAGAAATTAAGAGCGTATACGGGACGTGGGACCCACTAGTGCGAAAAGTTCGGAAAAATTCGGCCAACTAGATTAAGTTTTGGATATTGGAATTAAATTTACCGGGTGTTAAGAGATAAGTAGAGGGTGCTAAGTGGATTGATATAAGGGAGACAAGGTAGGTGAGCATTTAATAAAGGTGACAAGTGTCACCATGTGATTGGGCTTACCTTAAGACTTTCTTACCATTGACTTAAATAACCAAAAATGACCCAAAAATCTTCCAAAAATCTTCAAGAAGAGCCGGTCCTCTCAAGCTTTCTTTCTCTCTCTCTTACTTCAAGCATAAGGAAGAAAACACTTCAATCTTGTTCCAAATCATCACAACCAACCATCCAACCTTGATTTTACTCCATAAAACACCTTCAAGTAGTGTTTGTGAGTTGTTTGGTGAAGTTATTTGGAAAGTTAAGGTGACCAATAGCTCTCTCTCTCTTGAAAGTTGTAGGGAATGACATTTTAGAGGTGCCTACAAAATTTCAGATCAATTGGAGTAGCTTAGAGTGAGAAAAGTCGAAATTACTATTGCTGTTCTGGTTTTACCCGAATGTAAGAATTGCGTCTGTAATTGGTTGTTTTGGCTGGAATTGCTTCCGAATTGGTTGTTGAGGCCTTCTGATGAAATTTATCCCTGTTTCTTATCTTTCATATGGTTTTGGAATTTCTGGATTTGGACTTTTAGAGCCTGAGTTATGATGTTTCTTCTAGAATACGTTTTGGTGAATCTGTTTTACGTTGTTGATGAAGTATCTTGCATTTTTGACCTGTTTGCACTCAAAAATGGGTTGAGTGACCTTCTGTGATGTTGTAGCGCTGTCTTTTAGCTTCGAGATGGTGGGTCTTGTACCCTCATCCGATAATCGTAGTGAAATTGGTGCCATTACCGCAAAACGAGGATAAAAACTGTTTTTTTTAGGGCCAAAGCTAATTGTATTTCCGAATTTTCTGGTTTCCTTTAATGTTTGTGTATGCTTAGGGAACCCTGTTTTGGTAGTATATAGAATTGGTTTATGACTTGTAATCGAGTCTTATTGTGTTCATTTGAATAGGTTAGGGCTTGACTTTCATATCCGGTTATTTCCTAGCTAAATTTTGTACTTGAATGCCATTGAGCCTAGTGAACGGCTTTTGGGAATGAGATCATTTTTGTACAAGATGTTGGGACTGATTTGAGGAAATAATGAAGCCATGATGGCTGAAAAATAGGTAAACACAAGGGATATGCTGCCGAAATTTTACTTGAAGGCTAGTTGGATTTACTTGTGATTTGAACGAAGGGCTTTTGGGTTGGTTGAGCCTAGGTCTTCATGTTACCTTTTCATTACCAAAACTCATGTTTTGCACCCTTGCTTTAGTAATTATTTGGCGAGGCATACGACTGGTAGTCGAGCCTCACATGTGCATTCTGTATACTCAATTTTGAAAGTGGAACCTTCAATTGTTTTCCTTGGATTATTTTAGGGTTTATTGGTGATTAAAGCTCTCTTTTGGGAGGTATCTGCACTGACCCGGGTGAGTATACTACTCACTTGTGTGTTACTATATGACTTTGAATGTAAATTGCTTGAAGTAAATTGAATGTTAATTGATTGAAGTAAGAGTGTACTTTATCACTTTCACTTATTGTTTCGCGTGTTATTGAAAAGTTATTGGAATGTTATATGAAATGTTACATGAAATGAAAGTACTTGACTTGGTGCCGATCGGACGAGTATCCAACGATTACAAATGTTATCAAAGAGCTCAACCCCATTGGTAGTTGATTGAATCGAGCCGGCAAGGGCTTGGTCGTGACAATTAATGAGCCTTGGGTAAAGTTATAAGGAATCTTGTAGTATAAGAGACTCTCGATTCCGGTATACTCGAGTAATACCACAATGCATGTGTTTGGATTGCGGGCCCGGTTGGGAGATGTTAGGAGGAATGGAATGGGAGTAAAGTGGAGTCTACGGTTGGTTACTTTTAAACATTGACGGAGAGTCAATGGGATCCGATCAAGAATGCAAACGAGGAAAAAGGGCTCTTGAGAGCCACCCGTATCCTTTTATCCTCATTATGGATGTGTTCACATAAACAAAGAAAGATAAGAATATAATAGAAAATGCTCATCTGCTGATTGAATTGGAAGGTTTCACTCAATGAGTAACAGATTATTCATAATGATTACATACACTATTGTATACTGATATTTATGCATGTTCATAGGCTGGTATTACTCAACTAGGCTGTCTTCAACTGACTCAAAGTTCATTGAATTGATCGGAAGTACAAGAGTCAATGTCAACAACCAGCCTCAGGACTCTCTAAAATTGTATAGAGTATAACTGCCTGTGGGTAAATAATTATATGCAGTGTACATTATAACTGCCAGTAGGTAAATAATTATGGGGCTGTTACAGTTGGTATCAGAGCCTGCTTCGCGTGGTCTCTGCGCGGAGTGAGCCTGGACCGAGTGGTGAATAGGTATGAAGGATTAAGTGCTCGTTCGAGCATAAGCTATGAATTGTGAACGTTATAGGCCTTAAATGTTTCGTGTGATATTTGAGGAACATAGATAGGTACGTCAGGGAGGAATTTCGATTTGTAGATGGTTTACTCTTGGGACTAGCCAGCTCGAGATGTGAACTATCTTATTTCGGATTCTCGTGCCCGAGTACTCCAGAATTGAGGCGATGCAAGCTGCTAGGTATTTGAGCCTTGTATTTTGGAAACATGAACAGGCTTTGTCTGACTAGAATGAGCACAAGAGATCAATGGACATCTAGTTTGGATAGTTGGATAGTAAGTGACGTGAGAGACCAGACGGGCTGATACTGGGACGACTTCACCTTTTCCTTTTGGTTCGTCCGGATATTACTACCACCTGACGTTAGTATATGTGCTTGTATACATGGTTATCTGTCCAACTTGATATGTATTTGTGTACTTGTTTATCCGTCTTTTAATATGGCGTGTTATGTGCGATATGTTATGTGTGTAATTGGTATGATAGATTTTGTTATTTAGTCAATTTATTGCATTCGTGCATTAAAGTACCCTGTTGGAAAGAGAGAGGGGAAAAAAAAAAAAAAACGGGGATGTAGTCGCGGGCATGGTCATAGCAGTGAAACAAAACGAGACTAAGAGTCAAGGGAAGAAAGGGAGGAAACAACAGCTGAACCAAACATGGACCAAGAGTGCCACTTGTATTCAAGACTTTATTATGACCCATTGTTTTGCCGACAGGCTACCATCTGAGGTCCAGCAATTCTGTGAGATGGCACGTTGGGTTGAGATGTATAAGGAAATCGCGGTTCTTCGAGACGAAATAGAAGTCCAAAAGAAACTAGTCGCATACTGGGAAGGGCGATGGAAGCACGAGTATTCAGAGAAAATTGAGCTCTTGCACAAGAACTTAGAGTTAAAAAGGAAATATGAAGGGATTTCCGAGGAGGCCCTTGAGAAGGCTCAACGAATCGAGACTGCAAAGGCACAGGTGAAAGCTTCCCAAATACGGAAAAGGGGTGCAGTGGGTAGCGTGAGTGAGGAACCTAGTGAAGCAAGGGCACCATCTAAAGTACAGAAAGTGAACCAGTTATTCTGGCCGCCATGGATATTGGGGGCGGTAGATAAAAGATTTATCAAAGGAAGCCAAACCGAACAGGGGGAGACTTCTTCGGAAAGCAAAAAGATGGCTTCCCACTTGACTTGTGACTATTGCGGGAAGGCCAATCACACTGAGAACGATTGTTGGAGAAAGGGGAGGAGATGTCTGCGCTGTGGGAGCGCCGAGCATCGAATTGCTCAGTGCCCAATTACAGTGCGTAAAAAGAAAGGAACCCAACAACCAACCAAGACCGACCCTGGACCGTCAAGTGGAGGGGGGACTGGAATGAAGAACCTCGTTTCTTCTGACTCTGACGACGGAGAAGGTACATGCCATTGGTTACTTTAATTTTTGAAGGTAAAATTTCGAGGGCGAAATTTCTTTAAGGGGGAGAGAGTGTGAGAACCCGTAATTTTCATTTTCTCGGTTTTAGAATTTTTTCATGGCTTGTTTTCTGCATTTTCGTGATTGGAATATTTTCTAGATAATTTTAAGGAGCAGATATAATTTTTAGATGATTTTTCTAATATCGAATAGATTTTGAGAAATTAAGAGCGTATACGGGACGTGGGACCCACTAGTGCGAAAAGTTCGGAAAAATTCAGCCAACTAGATTAAGTTTTGGATACTGGAATTAAATTTACCGGGTGTTAAGAGATAAGTAGAGGGTGCTAAGTGGATTGATATAAGGGAGACAAGGTAGGTGAGCATTTAATAAAGGTGACAAGTGTCACCATGTGATTGGGCTTACCTTAAGACTTTCTTACCATTGACTTAAATAACCAAAAATGACCCAAAAATCTTCCAAAAATCTTCAAGAAGAGCCGGCCCTCTCAAGCTTTCTTTCTCTCTCTCTTACTTCAAGCATAAGGAAGAAAACACTTCAATCTTGTTCCAAATCATCACAACCAACCATCCAACCTTGATTTTACTCCATAAAACACCTTCAAGTAGTGTTTGTGAGTTGTTTGGTGAAGTTATTTGGAAAGTTAAGGTGACCAATAGCTCTCTCTCTCTTGTTTTAAAGGTAAGTTGTGAAGAACCACCCTCCTCTTTTAATTGATGTTTAAATCATGCTTAGTGGTAGTATAAGATGCAAATTTATGGATTAAATCTTGAGTTTTGGTTGAATTGGTGAAGTTTTATTATTTTTGGGGATTTTTCTGTTTTAATATAAGCATGATTGTGTGGCTATGTATGATGATTGGAAATGGTATATAAGGCATCTAGAAGGTGGAAAAAGAGATTAATTGCAACCAATTTCTGTTTTGGAAGAGAATTGAAAAATCTAGGGTTCTTGAAGCTACACTCTGTCCGAAATTTTAGGTCCTGGATAGAAGTCGAATTGGCCTTGCCTTAAAACATGAAAGTTGTAGGGAATGAAATTTTAGAGGTGCCTACAAAATTTCAGGTCAATTGGAGTAGCTTAGAGTGAGAAAAGTCGAAATTACTATTGCTGTTCTGGTTTTACCCGAATGTAAGAATTGCGTCTGTAATTGGTTGTTTTGGCTGGAATTGCTTCCGAATTGGTTGTTGAGGCCTTCTGATGAAATTTATCCCTGTTTCTTATCTTTCATATGGTTTTGGAATTTCTGGATTTGGACTTTTAGAGCCTGAGTTATGATGTTTCTTCTAGAATACGTTTTGGTGAATCTGTTTTACGTTGTTGATGAAGTATCTTGCATTTTTGACCTGTTTGCACTCAAAAATGGGTTGAGTGACCTTCTGTGATGTTGTAGCGCTGTCTTTTAGCTTCGAGATGGTGGGTCTTGTACCCTCATCCGATAATCGTAGTGAAATTGGTGCCATTACCGCAAAACGAGGATAAAAACTGTTTTTTTTAGGGCCAAAGCTAATTGTATTTCCGAATTTTCTGGTTTCCTTTAATGTTTGTGTATGCTTAGGGAACCCTGTTTTGGTAGTATATAGAATTGGTTTATGACTTGTAATCGAGTCTTATTGTGTTCATTTGAATAGGTTAGGGCTTGACTTTCATATCCGGTTATTTCCTAGCTAAATTTTGTACTTGAATGCCATTGAGCCTAGTGAACGGCTTTTGGGAATGAGAT
Source organism: Coffea eugenioides (assembly GCF_003713205.1). Classification (NCBI taxonomy): domain Eukaryota; kingdom Viridiplantae; phylum Streptophyta; class Magnoliopsida; order Gentianales; family Rubiaceae; genus Coffea; species Coffea eugenioides. The sequence continues at coordinate 29,988 of NW_020861403.1, forward strand.
CATTTTTGTACAAGATGTTGGGACTGATTTGAGGAAATAATGAAGCCATGATGGCTGAAAAATAGGTAAACACAAGGGATATGCTGCCGAAATTTTACTTGAAGGCTAGTTGGATTTACTTGTGATTTGAACGAAGGGCTTTTGGGTTGGTTGAGCCTAGGTCTTCATGTTACCTTTTCATTACCAAAACTCATGTTTTGCACCCTTGCTTTAGTAATTATTTGGCGAGGCATACGACTGGTAGTCGAGCCTCACATGTGCATTCTGTATACTCAATTTTGAAAGTGGAACCTTCAATTGTTTTCCTTGGATTATTTTAGGGTTTATTGGTGATTAAAGCTCTCTTTTGGGAGGTATCCGCACTGACCCGGGTGAGTATACTACTCACTTGTGTGTTACTATATGACTTTGAATGTAAATTGCTTGAAGTAAATTGAATGTTAATTGATTGAAGTGAGAGTGTACTTTATCACTTTCACTTATTGTTTCGCATGTTATTGAAAAGTTATTGGAATGTTATATGAAATGTTACATGAAATGAAAGTACTTGACTTGGTGCCGATCGGACGAGTATCCAACGATTACAAATGTTATCAAAGAGCTCAACCCCATTGGTAGTTGATTGAATCGAGCCGGCAAGGGCTTGGTCGTGACAATTAATGAGCCTTGGGTAAAGTTATAAGGAATCTTGTAGTATAAGAGACTCTCGATTCCGGTATACTCGAGTAATACCACAATGCATGTGTTTGGATTGCGGGCCCGGTTGGGAGATGTTAGGAGGAATGGAATGGGAGTAAAGTGGAGTCTACGGTTGGTTACTTTTAAACATTGACGGAGAGTCAATGGGATCCGATCAAGAATGCAAACGAGGAAAAAGGGCTCTTGAGAGCCACCCGTATCCTTTTATCCTCATTATTGATGTGTGGCTTTACTTATTTTTGGTAAATTGGACTGTTAAGCTTGATGCATCTATGAACTTGGTTGCTTGAGTTGTATTCTCATTGGACAATTAGCTCACCCCGTTCCTTTTGTTTTCCTTACAGGAATATGACTTTTGTTTGGAATAAATCTTGATAGATGGTTGCCGAATGAACTAGATGTATATTTTTTTGTATTGTATATGAAGTAAAACCCTAAATGTATCTTTAGGGCCGTATTCACTTTCACTTTGGCAAACCGTGTATATATTCACTTTTGACAACTTTTGTATGTCACTTTGGATTGTATTTGCTAAAGTTCAAGATGTGAATGTTTGTTCGATATTTGCTTGCGTTCTGACGGGTCGGTTACTATTCATGACCGACTCTGGATTTTATTTTTTTATTTTGGGTTATTTTGCCCTTTTGCCTTGTTTACGCGCGTTATAAGTTCCAGAACGCAATAGATTGCTCTACTGCACCGTTAGTCCTAGCGAGAGCTGGGCAGGTAGTCCGCTAACCTCTTTGGTTCGCCTTAGGGGAAAGTGGGGCTGTTACATGAACCGTCTCGAGAACGCCTCCTGATGATCTGTTATCGAGAAAGACCTAAGGGAGCATTGGAGAGATAATCCAATTCGCTTAACTAGGACTCCATGGGATTGCCAGAGGACTTACTTATACCCAAATAACCTGGTGTTAGCGGTAATCGATGACCGGAGGTGGTTATTTGAGGAAACTAAGGTAGTTCGAGAGGATAATCGAGGACTGAGGGAATGATGACCAAGTGTGTTACCTTGGTCGAACAAGTGGTGATGACAAGATACTTAATGAAGGAAAATGAAGAAGAAAACTCCTAGTGCTGGAATGAAAATGATCTTACTGAAGTAGCAGAGACTTCTAGCTCCACCAATCACTAAGCTAGTGATTTAAACTATTTTAATAGTTTTTGCCAAGGATAGTCGGGGTAGTGCTTGTTCAAAGGCCATTGTATTTGTTTAACCGTACTATCTAACTTTTGAAACAATTGAACGTTACTTATGAGATACTTGACTTTATTACTTTATGACTTCAAATCTATGATTGGGTTGTACACATTTGTGATTATTTCGGTGTCTTCCCTTCTATTTTTGTTTTGCATGATCAAAGTGTCACTTTTCAAATTTCGTTTATGTACACTCATTTTACATCATGCCTTTATAAATGTTAAATTTATGAGCGGCCAAAGAAGTGAAAAGGGACCGAGGGCGAGGGGTTAAGCAACCCCAAACTCAAGGGGATGTTTAGGGAACGGCAACTTGGCCGAATCCAAAACACTAGAAATGAAGGAAAACAATCACGTAGCTACTATTGTTGACCGTATGTGTCACGCCCCATTTTTTATAAGAAAAATAAATGGTTTAAAAAGTGAATTTTTGATTGAAAATATGATTTTTGATTTAAAAGGAAAATGGGCCTAAATGGGGGTTTTAAAGTGCGACGATTTGGGCCCAAATTATAGTTTAAAAAGGGTTTTTGAATAAAAATCGGAGTCGCCACTTGGTATTGAGTTAAGGTGTTCCAAATCACCTAAAAATGAATTTTTAAAGGAAAAAATAGAAAACCCTTTTTAAACGACTCCAAATCTACGAAAATCAGAGAAAAAGATTTGGGAGTCACATTTGAAAAAAAGGAAGGCAAGGATAAGAATCCAAGGCACCCTTTCAACCTAGCCAAGGCTAGTTGCGCGATTTAGTCAAACATTTTCTTATTTTTTTAACCTAAAGATTTATTACATTTGAATGTACTATATGAATGCAAACCCTAGACCTAAGAGGATATCGGGGGCAAAATTTTTCTTCAAAGCTTGGATAGTGCCAATCACATTAATTGTGATGCCCAATAATGACTCTTCGAAGAAGTCACGAATAATGCAAAAAATATGAGACTCTAAGAAAAGAAAAGAAATAAAATAATTATAAATATACATGTCTTAAAGGAGTGCATCATGTCGGGTACGGGGAACTAATGTTCGTGACTCAATTTTCCCTTTTAATAGAGGGAATACGAGCGTGCTAAGGCTAGAAGAGCCAAACTCGTCCATATCCCATATCCAAGGGGCTATCCCTAATCTAATCAAGCAAAATGTACTAATCTAATCCTAATTCTAAAATGAAATGCAAGTCTAATGTTATGTATCATACAAAGGGGCAAGGAATATACATATAAGGGAAAATATGGGGGAAGGGGATATACGTATAAGGGGAATATCATACAAAATGATAAATGTGACGACCCCACCTCCCCCTAAGGCGAACCAGAGGGTTCGGCGGACCGCCTGCCCAGCTCTCGCCGGGACTCAGTCGCTCACTACAGTCCTCAAATGAATTACATGATAAATCTCAAATATTACATCCAAGTCTCCAATAATTACATGTCACAAATGCAGCGGAAACAATTCCCAAGCGGAAATAATTCCAAATCCAAACTGTACAGAATACAACAATTCCAACTAAGCCATCCAGTCACGTGAATAAGCACTACAAGCCTTCCTTCGCCACGAGCCCTGTGGAGGGGAATAAAATATTTTTGGGGTGAGCTAGAAGCTCAGCGAGTAACCAGTAAAATCAGTAATCAAATCGGTTTAACAATAGTTCATTTCAATGATGTCATAAATCAAATGATAAGTCCAGAAACAATTACGACATTTACAAAACATTAAATATGGAGTATCAAGAATTCAAGAAACATTTACAATGGAAAGCGATAGTAACATTCATTAAAAGGATACGGGTGGCTCCCACGCCAATTCTTTTGTCGAGTTTGATCACTGGTTGACCCTTAAGATCCTGAGCTACACAGCTCACTTCTCTTGCCCAAGTCACGAGCAATAAATGCTCTAAAATATTTTTCAAGCAATAAATGCTCTAGTTCAAGCAATAAATGCTCTCAAGCAATAAATGCTCTGGTTCAAGCAATAAATGCTCTGCAAATATTCACAAGCCATGAATGCTCTGTAACAAATCATAAAAATCATATTTCACAAGTATTAATAGCAACTAATGGGGTTTAGATCGAGTGCGATAAAGTACACCCTCGCCTAAGTGCCTATTCATAGTAAACTCATTTTTGTATTGAGTTACACAGAAATCCTGATCACTCACATACAAGCACGCATGATATGCAAGAAAACAGTTCAAAAGTAACTTTGGAAACAGGTCAAAAGTAAATAAGACAAGAAAACAGTTCAAAAGTAACTTTGGAAACAGTTCTGTAGACACCAAATTTTTAGCGTAATTTCATTTACTATTTAATTCTTAGTTTTTATTTGTCGTGTTAAGTTTTATTCACTTTTTAGTTTCTTAGTTTTTTATTTTTTAGTTTCTAACATAAAATTTGGAAAAAGAAGAAAATTGTTCACAAAATATGTTTATTTCTTTTAAATTCAATCTTTTAGCATTTTATTTATTTTTGTTAAGTTACTTTAAAAAAAGAGGAAAAGAGAAGAAAAACTGTGACGCCCCGAAAAAAAATGAGTTTGAAACGCCCGCATTTTCTACATTTTCTTGATTAGAAAATTTTCCAGATAAAGTTTATGAGCAAATATCGTTTTCAAATGACTTTTCTAGTATTGGAGAGTTTTTAGAAAATTAAGAGTAAATAGTGGACGTGGGACCCACTAGTGCGAATAGTTCGGAAAAATTCGGCCAATAAGGTTAAGTTTCGGATACTGTGTAAAATTTATTGGGTGTCAAGAGATAAGTAGAATGTGTGAAATGATTGATGTGAGAGAGAAAAGAAAGGATAGGATTGCATTTATGAGAGTGACAAGTGTCACTTCCTTATTGGATTAAACTTAAGAAACACTATTCACATTTTTGACTTTTTTGACCAAAGGATTAAATATCTCAAAAATCATTCAAAATTCACCATTTTTCTTTCTCCATAGCCGGCTCTCTCTCTCCCTTGCAAGAAGGAGAAAAAAAACCTCTTCAATCTTCAAGCTTTCCACTAGCAAATCATCTCAATCAAGCACATAAATTAGTTTCCTTTCCATACAACTTTTCTAGTTGGTGATAGTGGTTGGTTTAGTGAAGCTTTTTGGAAGAGCTAAGGTGTCCATCATCTTCCTCTCTCTTGTTATTAGGTGAGTGATGCTTAAACTTCCCTCCTATACTTAATGATGGTTATTTTGTGCCTAATGGTGGCTTGAGTAATGGAATATGTGATTTATTTCTTTATTTGAAGAGTTTTGGTGAAGTTTTCCATTTTATGATGATTTTTCTGGTTTAATTGGATTATGATGGTGTGGTTGTTTATGGTGATTGGTAATGGTCTATATAGACTCTAGTAGGTGTGAATTGTTGATAAATGCAATCAATTTTGAATTTGGAAGAATTTCTGGAAAATTAGGGTTCTTGGTTGAACATTCTGTCCGAAATTTTAGGTCATAGATAAAGGCCGAATTGGACTTTTCTCAAAACATGAAAGTTGTAGGTATTGATGAGGTTGAAGTGCCTGCAAAATTTCAGGGCATTTGGAGTAGTATAGAGTGAGATATTCCGTTTTTACTGTTGCTGTTCTGGGTGATCAGAATGTGCAAACTGCGATTGTAATTGTCTGTTTTGACTGGAATTGGTTTGGATTTTGTTGTTGGTGTCTTCTGATGAAATGTATCTTGATGTCTTAGCTATCATATACCTTTGGAATCAATGCATTTGGACCTGTATAGACTGACTTGGACTGATTACAGTTTTGTGTGATTTGGGAACCTGCAATTACGGTTCTGGGTTGGTTTTCTGCATTTTTGACCTAGTTGTGCTAGGATTTGGACTGAGTGGCCTTCTACATTGTTATAGCCCTGGTTCTTAGCTTCGAAATGGTGGGTCTTACACCCTAATCCGATAATCGTAGTGCAAGTTGTGCCATTACCGCAAAGTGACGTCCAAAACTATTTTTCTGGTTTGAGCTAAACCTTCATTTCCGGACCTTTTCCCTAGCTTGACTTGTACTAGTACTACTTGAAGCTTGCTGAATGGCTATTGGATGAACTCGTTGTTGTGTGTGTACCTTTGGGACTGGCTGAGGATATAATGAAGCCGTGATGGCTGGGAAAAGTAAGGAAATTCAGGGGAAGTGCTGTCCGAACTTTTGAAGGAAGTTATTTGCATTGAGTTTGTGATTGAGGACTTGGATTTGAGCAAGACAATGATATTTGATGGATGATTTCTGAGCCATTGAGGTGAGTGACCCTAAACTGTTTCCAATGTTACTTATGAACCGCTTATTGCACTATTTACTTGATTGCATATCATGAGTGCTTGCATGTGGCCCATGACATGTTTTGGCTTAAATGAGTACTTGGAATTCGTGTGCTGAACACCAACGTCTCCGCCTCTGTGTACTGTTCATCTGGAGCAAATGGCTCCCCCTCTGATTGTTTACTGTTAAATGTTTGTTTGGAGCGTTGGGTGTTTAAGTACAACGATTTCACTGGCTCACGAGAGCAATAAATGTACATTTGATTTCTGAATCATGACATCACTGAAATGAACGACTGTGAAACTGATTTGCTTACTGGTTTTATTGGTTACTCGCTGAGCTTTTAGCTCACCCCCAAAACTGTTTTATTCCCCTCCACAGGGCTCGAGACGAAGGAAGTGCTTGTAGCACGTATTCATGTGACCGGATGGATTATCTCATGTATGGTTTGAGTTTTGCATTTCATCTTGTGTAATAGTTGTTATTAGGGATTGTATGAACGTTCGGACTTGAATGGATGTATGTGTAGGTTAACTGGTTTCCGCTTCGCTTATGGTCTGAAATATTCTTGGAGGATATGATGTATTATTCGAGTTGTACCTTGCAATTTTATTTTAGGACTGTAGTGTTTGAGTGAGCCCCGGCGAGAGCTGGGCAGGCGGCCCGTTGACCCCTCTGGTTCGCCTTAGGGGGAGGTGGGGCCGTTACAAAAACAATAAAAAATGGAAAATGAAAAAAAAGGAAAATGGAAATTGCACTTTGTTGCTTCTAGTTTATTTATTTTATCCAATGTTAATTAAATTGTTGTTTTTACTTAATTTTATTATCATTTTGTTAAATTACTTAAAAAAAAAAAATACTATTACATGCAAGCTGCGTTCGTCCGCAGCTTGCAAAGATAAGTTGCAGCAAGGCCTTGAGGGCAATTTGAGGGCTGAATGGCCAGGTGTCTAGGACACCTCAGGCCCTAGAGACTTCTAGAAGAGGATAGGTGGGGGTGGAAATGAAAGAGGAAGGACAAGAGAGTAGGGGAGCCGTGGGATGAAGGGTTTTTGGTGAAGGTGGTTTGCATTTTTGGGCAGTAGCCGCAAAGAGCAGAGGGGGAGTTGGACAGCGAGAGAAAAACTGAAAGAGAGAGCGGGGGTTGGGGGTTGTAGGAAGAAAAAGGGCTTGGAAAATCTGAAGAAAAGAGAGAGAGAATCGGGGAGGCAAAGGGGGCGGCTGAGAAGAAAAATCTGGAGCGGCTAGAGAGAAGAAAAATCTGGAGCGGCTAGAGAGAAGAAAAAATCTGGAGCGGCTAAGAGGGAAGAAAGGATACGGCGGAGAGCAAGGAGGAACTGCCAACCCTCACGCCTTCAGCAGCTGCGGACCTTCATCAAGAAAAGCTCGCGTACTGTAAGTGGTTCTTCTTTTCTTTATTTCAGTATCTTGAAGCTTTCAAGCATGAATTTCGTGACCGGGCCTGCGCAAGGTTTACTGTTTTGTTGCCCACTTTTTCCGCATTTTTTGTTTCATGTCACCATGAATTTGTGTCCTCGTTTGTAAGTGAAAGGCCAGGTCTTGTGATTATATGTGGGTTATTATGTGTATTCTGAATATGTGTGATTGAAAACCTATGAATCCAAAAAGCTGTTAACTTTCATGCTTTTCTTTCCTCCGTAAGCAGAATGCCCACGATCCGTGAGTTGCAAGTTCATTCCTAGTGTCTTGTTTGTTTTTACGATTTGGGTTTAGGAAGATTAACAAGGGTCTGCCGCAACAGGTCTTGATTTTGGTTTTTGTTACAGCGGTTTAAAAAAAAAGACAACCTTTTTGGTCTGCTGAAATTTTTCTGGAGTAGATTAAATTGTCTCTTGGGTGTTTGTTTGTTGTTTGATAGTATCCCACGTGTGTTAGCTACCATTTTAAATAGCAAAGTGCGGAATATTTTTGGATTGCAACAAGTAGCTAAAAAGCTGTTGCAGCCGTGACTTTCCCCCTGCTTGGTTAAGTTTTGCTCTGTTGGGGTTTGGATACTATGACAGCAGACCGTAACCTGTCATTTGCTGCTTTGCCTGTGGCTGCATTTTGACACATTACCTGAAGTTTTGTGTTCTTAGACAGTGACCTTAGGTGTAGTTTCATCCTTAGATACGGATGGCCTTTCCTTCCGTTTGGTTGTTGTTTTGTTTTTTTTCTTCTTTCTTTTTCCGTTTTGGAGTATTTGATTCGCTTGCCATTCGACTGTGATGCTATTGTATGTTTGGGAACTTAGCAATAGAGGCCGGCAGTTTGCTGGGTTTGTAGTTGCTGAAAGAAAAGCCTTGCTGCAGTTTTCTTTCTTTCATTTGTTGTCGGTCAACCAGATTTGTCACCTTAATCCTGCAAACAAAAGTTCACGCTTTGGTGTAGTCAATAATTTCTGGTTTGATAAACTTGTTTGTATGATGAAACGGATGGAGTCGCTGCTGGAAATTGCAGCAAACTTGGAAACCAAATGCAGCAGCCTGTTTGTTTCGTTGCAGAAACTCTTGTTGCGTTTTTCGTTCTTTCCTTTGTTGTCGGGCAGGCCAGATTTTTGTTGTCATGTGGTGATGGCTGTTGTGTTCATTTGGAAATGGGTGTGTACAGGAATGGAGAGGGGGGTTCGATGGATAAGTTCATAAGCTTCCTGATTCTATTTCTGTTTGCATGAGAAAATTGCAGCAATCTTCTTCCATCTCGCATAAAGGCTTCATAAGTATTTGCATAATTTCCTTCCATGTTTTGCTTGTTAGATGTGGAACTTGTTTGTTTTGTTGCTTAATCCAAAGTTTGGATTGATGAAAGGGTTAGTCAAAGCTGCTTAGAATGTGTGTATGAGATGGAAATGCAGCTAGCGGTTGTTTTAATTTTAGAAGATGTTCATTGCAGAAAATTGTGTTTCCTACGTATGCATGCATGAAATAATCTTGAGAATTGTACTTTGGCCTCCCCAAGTCTCTCTTTGTTCCACTAGGACCCAAGTAATTGAAAATTTTCATCAATTTGGTCCTTGGTAATTTTAATTTGTGCAACTTCATTGCTTGTTTGCTTCAATTAACTACCATGCTTTGTTTAAATTGCGCTTAAGTCATGACTTTAGGGACTTTATGATTAAGTGAGCTTTGTTTTGCACATTTCTCTTAATTTTTCTTAAATAAAGTGGTACCTTGACCTTTTTATTGTTTTGAAGCCATTTTACTTCATTTGATTACCATCGCAAGGGAGGTATAACTTCTTTTATCTTTTTTTGTCTCTCCTATGTGATCCAACGTGTTATGTGAATATGCATGTCTACTTCGCTTTCCTTGCCTTTCCTTAATTCCTTGCATTTATTTCATTTACTTTTGTTTTATTTAAGTTATTCATTATGGGGTATGTGTACACCTCTTGGCTTGTAATAGATAGGGCTTGGTGAGCAATTTGGTCCATTTTCCCCTTCCCCTTTGTTTTAGTTAGCAAATGTAATAGATTCATTAGCTTGGTTGCATGCCTATGTGTTATGTGTTAAGTGCTTTATTAGGCTCTTGCATCTAGTCGAGCATGTTAAGTGTTACGTGTTACGTGTTTATGAGTGTTTGGCATGTCTATTTGCTTTCCATAGCCATGGACGAATATGATGGATGAATGGACGTCACCACACTAGTCCAATGCTAGTGGTGGCCCCCTTTCTCGTCACCACACTAGTCCAACGCTAGTTGTGGTTCATTGTCCCGTTTTCCACTAGTCCAACGCTAGTAGGAATTCATAGAAAGGGCTAGTCCAACGCTAGACCCAATAGGTCGTCTTCCTTTCGTTAGTGCATACTTGCATGTTCACTACATTTCATGCATTTTTCTTAGTTTTTATCATTTGGCATGCTCCTCGAATCCCTTTTCCTCTCATTTTTGGATTTTTTGCACCTCATGCTAGTTATAGGGTACATTTGCTTGAGAGTCCCCTTTCGACAAGGGAAACGAGCGAGTGTGGCTCCACAAAAAGCCTTAGCACGCTAGTTCCCCCCTTCTAATCAAAGGGAAGATTAAAGTCACAAAGTTAGGACTTCCCGTTCCCGTCTTGATGCATTCCTATAGGACTCATGCATTTTATTCATTCACTACCACATACGCTTACTTTATATTCTATCTCTTTTCCTACATTCTCACTTCACACTACTTTAATTTTGCACGTTTTCATTCAACTACTCACACTTTATACCATATCACTCGCACACATGCACTTTATGTTATTTTCACATTATCATTCTTTACTCACCTTACCTTGTAAAGACATTGGCACACCTCCACTTACATCCTATTATTTTTATCATTTTTCTCTCTTCACACAAACTCACATTTTCACATGGCATGCATTCCACTCATTTTTACGTCATTTAGAATTATGTGTGACCTCTCCAAAGGATCATTATTGGGCTTCACAATTAATGTGATTGGCACCACTCAACCTTTGAAGAGAAATTTCCCCCATGTCCCCCTAGGTCTAGGTTTTTGCATTCATATAGACATATCCAACACGCGATACATACCTTGGGTAGAAAAATTAGGAAAAGTTGGGTTAAGTCACGCAACTAGCCTTGGCTAGGGTGAGGGAGTGCCTTAGGCCTTGCCTTTGCCTTCTCCCTCATCAAATGTGACCCCCGATCCCTCTTTTTGGTTACGTAGACCCAAAAGTTCTTTAAAAGGGTTTATTTACTTTTTTCATTCAAAAACAAAAAATCATTTTTGGGTGACTTGGTACACCCTAACTCTATACCAAGTGGCGACTCCATTTTTCAATAAAAAAACCCTTTTTGAACTTTGTTTGGCCAAATCGTCGCATTCACAAGTCCCATGGCCTTTTATTTTCACTTTCACACGTTCACATACATATTCCACACACTCACACACCACAACAACATCAAAAAGTGGGGCGTGACAAGTTCAAAAGTAAATAATGCAGGAAACGGTTCATAATTAAGTGGTCTTGAGGTGTTTTGTGGAGTTGTTTGGAAAGCTAAGGTGATTTGTTGCTCTATCTCATATAAGATGTGTCGCGCCCCACTTTTCGATCGTCGAATGTATGTGTGTGAAGTGTGGTGTGTGAACGTGTGCAAAGTAAAAGTAAAGGCCATGGGACTTTGGAAAGCGACGATTTGGCCAAAAAATAGTTTTAAAAAGGGTTTTGAAATGAAAAGTTTGGAGTCGCCACTTGGTAATGGTTTGGGGTGTACCAAGTCACCCAAAAAGTGTTTTTTTTTTAAAGACAAAGTAGTAAAACCCTTTTTAAAACGACTCCTAGTCCACGTAAGCCAAAGAAAAAGGTTCGGGGGTCACGTTTGACAAAGGGGAAGGCAAGGATAGAATCCAAGGCACCCCTTTGACCTAGCCAAGGCTAGTTGCGCGACTCAAACCAATTTTTCCTAATTTTTTCTACCCAAGGTATGTATCGCGTATTGGATATGTCTATATGAATGCAAAAACCTAGACCTAGGGGGATTGGGGGAAATTTCTCTTCAAAGGTTGAGTGGTGCCAATCACATTAATTGTGAAGCCCAACAATGATCCTTTTGGAGAGGTCACACCTAAACCTAAATGACGTGAAAAATGAGTGGAATGTATGCCATGTGAAAGTGTGAGTTTGTGTGAAGTGAGAAAAATGATAAAAGTAATAAGATAAGAGTGAAGGTGTGTAAATGTTGATGAAAGTACTCGTGTGCGAGTGAAGATAAAAATGTTCGTGTGCAAATGAAGATAAAAGGGTTCGTGTGCAAGTGACAGTGATAAAAAGGTGCATGTGTGCAAATGAGACAAAAGTGAAAGTGTAATGATAGAGTGGATTGAGAATGCATGAGCCTAGGGAATTCATGCATATTGGGTACGGGGAGACCTAACTTTGTGACTTAATCTTCCCTTTGATTAGAAGGCAAAACTAGCGTGCTAAGGCTATCGAATAGCCACACTCGCTCGTTTCCCTTATCGAAAGGGGACTCTCAAGCAAATGAGCCCTATAACTAGTATGAGATGCAAAACCTAAAAATGAGGGGAAAAAAGGGTTCGAGGAGCATGCCAATGATAAAACTAAGAAAAATGCATGACATGTAGTGAACATGCAAATATGCACTAACAAAAGGGGATGGCCTATTGGGTCTAGCGTTGGACTAGCCTTTTCTATGAATTCCTAATGAAATAATGAGCCACAACTAGCATTGGACTAGTGTGGTGACGTACATTCATCCATCACATTCATTCATGGCTATGGAAAGCGATTAGACATGCCAAACACCCATAAACACATAGCACATAACAATTAGCATGCTCGACTAGATGCAAGAACCTAATAAAGCAAATTAACACATAGCAACTAAGCATGCAAGACACATAAAGCAATTGAAGCCCTAACTATTACATTTGCTAGCTAGGCACATGTCTTCAACAGGTCTTCATCGAATGCTCATCCAAGCCCTATCTATTACAAGCCAAGAGGTGTACACATACCCCATAATGAAATACTTAAATAAAAGGCAAAAGTAAATGAAATAAATGAAAGGAATTAAAGAAAGGCAAGGAAAGCAACGTAGACATGCAATTCACACTTAGCACGTTGGATCACATAGGAGAAATGAAAATCAAGGAGATAGAGGTTACCTCCCTTGCAATTGGGCCCCAATGAAGTGAAATCACTCATTTATCCTCCAAAATAAAAGAAATGGTCAAGGTACCAATTTATTTGGAAAAATAGGCAAACACAAGCTCACTTGGTCATAAAGCCCATAAAATCATGAATTAAGTGCAATTGAAACAAAGCATAGTAATTAATTAAAACAAACAAGTGATGAAAATGTAGAATTAAAATTGCCAAGGACCAAATTGATGAAGTTATTCAATTGATTGAGTCCTAGTAGAACAAGGGGAGACTTGAGGGGTCAAAGCCTAATTTTTGAAAACTATTTCATGCAATTTTCATGCAATTTACGTAGATACAAGGCTTCTGCAAAATTCCAGCTAATACCTTTGTTGCAACCTATTGTGTTCCAATGCCATCTTTAACATTACCAATGAAAATCAATCACAAGACACAAACTTTCCAATTGTAAATCAACCCAGCCATTCCACCTCTCTTGCAAAGATCAAAACAGAGAAACTGGAATGATAGCTGCCCGAAGTAAAAAAACAAAATGCAGCAACGGGATGCAACCGAAACAGAATGCAGCAAAAGAAATCTCAGTGCTCGAACATGCTCCAAACATTTCAACATGCAAACTCAGCATTCAACCTTCCCTTGCTTCCCTCAAACATGACACTGAAGTGCAAAAACTCAACCAGTAATTAAGGGACAGGAAACGCGGCAAAGGAAAGAAAGGAAAAAAAAATGCAGCAGCTTCCCCTTGCTGCATTTTGGCCACAGATTTCAGAAAACCCAATGCTATCCTCAACCACACTCTCTCGAACCAACGTATAACTTTGATTTCAACAAACAACACACAACTTCAGCATCAAACAAGTAAAACTTAAACAGAAACTGATGCAAAAATTGCGAAGTAACTCATGTATTTCTACAAACTCCAGCCACCATTCTTTCTTCAATATTTCCTTCTCAGCTAGAACATATTCATGCCCATGAAACCTATCAATTTTACCCTCTTAAACCGAATATTACAGCTCTTAACCCAAGTTGTTAACAAACACTCTAAACCGAAATGACCAGGTCGAAATGCAGCAAAAGAAACAGCAAGTGACGCAAACTTTATAAGCTTCTCGGTTCAGGCACTTAAAATGCAGCAAGGATGGAAAGCAAAAAACTTAAAACAGTCATGCATGACTGGACCACAAATCATAGACCTTGATTAGGCTAAACTTCAGCAACAAAAACAGAGAGCTTTGACATCCGAACAAACAACGAACATTTCAAAAATAGGCACAGAGCATGCCATTTTTTTCACTATTTCCGTCTGCAATTTTCTGGTTTTGACTGCAGGTTTTTCTTTGTTAACATGTCAAAACTTCAGGGTTCTGATTTTAAAACAACAAACCATCATAAAAAAAGAAAATCCAATCAGCAATTCAAACAAATCTTCACAATAAAACTTCTACAGCTCCCCTGTATGAAACGGAAGCAGGCAAGGGAAAAAACAAAAAAAGATTCGAAAGTTACCTGTTCATCGCCTTTGGACTTGAATCTGCAGCAGACCTCTGTAAGAGATTGAAGAGCTCTCACCAGAGATTGAAAAAGATGAACTTTTGCAGACTCTTGGTGAAGAAAACGCGGGCTTGACGTTCTGGCCTCTTTCTTCTCTGAATCCCTTTTGCTTCGTTTCTTTTTAGTTTCTTCTCCAGCCCTCTCTCTTTTCTCTCCCTGTCGCGTTTCCCTTCTCTTTCTTTTCACTCGATTTCCAGTTTTGCGTTGCCAGCCCCTCCGATGCTCCCCCCTTCCTCTCTGTTCAGTTCTCCGTCTTTTGAACCTCTGCCGCCACTCCCAGTTTCCTTGCCCTTCTCACAGAAACTCTCTCAGTTTCCTCTCCAAACTCTCCGCAGCCTTTCTGTTTTTTCCTACCCCCACAGCCGCCTCACTCTCATCTCCTCAGCCCTCCTGTCTTTTCTAGCCGTTCATCTTTCTTCTCAACCTCAGCCGTCCAGACTCCCTCTCAGTTTCTCCCTTTGCTCAGTTTTTTTCTTTTCGTTAGCTCTCCAATGAAGCCCGTAGCTTTTTTCCTTTCTCTACCCCGTTCTCCCTGTGCGGCTGTAGCTTTCTTTTGCTATTTATACGGATCCTCCCAAACTCCTAAACCCTTGTTTGAAAGGTGAGGATGAGGGACAAGGACAGGCCCTCACATCCAGCCCTCCAAAGGCTATTGAAGTTGTACCTCGCACGCTGCAAAAAATTGCAGCGTGCATGCTGCGATAATAAATTTTTTTTTTTTAACAACTTGATAATTACAGAAATGATGAAATAAAATATAAATAATAATAATAACGAAATTACACAAACCAGGTAATGATAATAATAATACTAATAATGATGAAAACAAACAAAAAAACTAAACAACTAAAAATGGCCATTTTTCAATCTTTTTCTACATTTTCTTTTTTTCATTTTCATTCATTTTCTTTTTCTCAAAATAAAAATAACTAAAGTGCCCAAAGATTGAATTTAAAGAAATAAACATATTTTTGTGAACGAATTTCCCTTTTTTCTTTTTTCTCTTTTTTTCATTTTTCCAATCCAACTAAAGCCTATTTTTCCCCTTTTCCTTTAATTTTCTCTTTTCTCCTTTTTTTGTGATTTTTCATTTTCATTTCTCTTTCAAGAAAGCATTGAATAAAAACAAAATGACTAAAACATATTTTTGATGTCTTCCTTTTCTTTTTTCTAAAAACTCTATGCTAATTTTAAAATTAAAAGCTAAAACTAAAAACTAAAAGTAAAAGCAAACAAGAATAAATAGCAAATGAAATAGATCAACTAAAAGGGCGAAAATGAGTAAAACTAAAATAACATAACAACTAATAGTGCAAAACACACAATAACGAACTAAAATGCAGGCAATCTAAAATGAGAATCATGAAATAGATGGCTACATAAAATTATTCAAAATTTGGTGTCTACAGTTTGCCCCTCTTTGTCTGAGTTTTGGAAAAACTTGAGACAAAGAAGTAGACACCAAATACTTACCTGTGCTATTGGGCTGCAAAAGGATTCCAATGAACAAGAATTTGAAAAA
>NW_020861404.1:0-15104 GCF_003713205.1 Coffea eugenioides
TCATCCAGTATTTTTATGAGGGTCTGTCCCAAACTGACAGAAGAATTATTGATGCTGCCAGTGGGGGCTCCTTAGTGAATAAAACACCCACGGAGGCAAGAAATTTGATATCGAGTATGGCTGCAAATGCTCAACAATTTGGAGACAGGCAGGATAACACGACTCGTAGAGTCAATGAGGTAAGTAATTCTACAATAGAGCAAAGATTAGATTGTCTAACTTCTTTGGTTGAAAAGTTAGCTATAGGACAAATGCAGCAATTGAAAACATGTGGAATCTGCTATGGTTCGAGTCATCCAACAGATATGTGCCCCACACTCCAAGATGATTCGACTGAGCAGGCTAATGCAGTTGGATTTCCAGGACCACCTCAGAGACGGTATGATCCCTATGCAAACACCTATAATCCAGGATGGAGGGATCATCCTAATTTTAATTATGCAGTAAGGCCACCAGGATTTCCACATCAGTCACAATATCAACCTAGACCTCAACTTTCACAGCAACAACCTGCTCCTAAATCAGGTATGTCACTTGAGGATATTGTGAAATCTTTGGCTACTAACACTCAACAATTTCAACAGGAGACGAAAACTAGCATTCATAATTTGGAGAATCAAATGAGCCAGTTAGCTTCCACAGTCAATAGATTGGAATCCCAATTATCTGGAAAGCTACCTTCGCAGACAATTGTCAACCCCAAGCAAAATGCTAGTGCCATCACATTAAGAAGTGGCAAAGAGTTGCCTGAGCCGAGCAAGAAAATTTCTGAACAAGCAATCGAGGAAGAGCTCGAAAAAGAGGGGAATGTGTCTCAACCTAGAGCCTTGGAACAACCAGATTTTGGAGAAAAATCAACACAAGTGGTTACACCTCCGCCTCCATTTCCTAGTCGACTGGCAAAGTCCAAAAAGCAAGAGCACGAACAGGAGATTTTGGACACTTTTCGAAAAGTTGAGGTAAATATCCCTCTTTTAGATGCAATTAAGCAAATTCCTAGATATGCTAAATTTTTGAAGGAATTATGCACTGGTAAGAAAAAGTTGAAAGGAAACGAGAAAGTGCATATGGGAGAAAATGTTTCGGCAGTTTTGCAGAAAAAATTGCCTCCTAAATGCAAGGACCCAGGTATGTTTACTGTCCCTTGCAAAATAGGTAATATTAAAATTGAAAAAGCTATGTTGGATTTGGGTGCTTCGATAAATGTTATGCCTCGTTCTATTTATAATTTGATGAACATTAGGCCTTTAAAAGAGACGGGCGTAATAATTCAACTGGCTGATCGATCAAATGCCTATCCTGATGGAGTTTTGGAGGATATTTTAGTGCAAATTGATAATTTGATTTTTCCTGCAGATTTTTATGTGCTTGATATGGAGGATGATAATTCTAATTCATCTCCAATACTGTTAGGGAGACCATTTTTGAAAACTGCTAGAACAAAAATTGATGTTTTCACTGGCACATTGACTATGGAATTTGATGGTGATGTTATTAAATTTAATATTTATGATGCCATGAAATATCCTGGTGAATCTCATTCAATTTTTGTTATAGATGTAATTGATTCTTTGGCGCAGCAAAATTTTGAATTTAATAATGACGATGCGTTGAAGGTTGCTATTTCTACTGGTCTCTGTCAGGAAAATTTGCAAAAGATAAAAGGGAAGTTTGTTTTTCCTTTTGAATTGCAGGAAGTTATTTTTGAATTGAATTCTCTTTGCCCAGAATTTTCCAATGTGTCTTACTTGGAATTACCTCTGTCTCATTCACAGCTTTTGCCATCTATTGTGCAAGCCCCGAAGGTGGAATTAAAGCAGTTACCGGATAATTTAAAGTATGCATTCTTGGGAGATGGAGATACACTCCCAGTAATAATTTCCAGTAAATTGACTGCTTTAGAGGAAGAAAAACTAATTCGGGTGTTGAAGGACCACAAGGAGGCAATAGGATGGACAGTGGCCAGCCACTTGCATGCATCGCATCTTGTTAGAAGATGGTGCTAAGCCTTCGAGAGAGGCTCAACGGAGATTGAACCCACCAATGATGGAGGTAGTGAAGAAAGAAGTTTTAAAACTTCTTGACACAGGTATAATCTATCCCATTTCGGATAGTAAGTGGGTAAGTCCTGTTCAAGTAGTTCCTAAAAAGACAGGAATTACTGTTATTGAAAATCCTAAAGGTGAGTTAGTGCCCACTCGAGTTCAAAATGGGTGGAGAGTTTGTACCGATTTTAGAAAATTAAATGCATTAACTCGTAAAGATCATTTTCCATTGCCTTTTATTGATCAGATGTTGGAAAGGTTGGCAGGAAAATCTCATTATTGCTGTCTTGATGGTTTTTCAGGTTTTCTACAAATTCCAGTGGCGCCTGAAGATCAAGAGAAAACCACATTTACTTGCCCTTTTGGTACATTTGCCTATAGACGAATGCCTTTTGGTCTTTGTAATGCGCCTGCTACATTCCAAAGGTGTATGGTTAGTATATTTTCTGATTATGTGGAGAATATCATAGAAGTGTTTATGGATGATTTTACTGTCTATGGTAATTCTTTTGATGAATGTTTAACTAACCTCACAAAAATTCTTAAAAGGTGCATTGAGACTAATCTTGTTTTAAATTATGAGAAATGCCATTTTATGGTGGACCAAGGCATAATTTTAGGCCATGTGGTATCTGCAAAAGGAATTGAGGTAGATAAGGCTAAGGTAGAAATTATCAAATGTTTACCTTACCCTGCAAGTGTGCGGGAAGTTCGCTCTTTTCTTGGCCATGCAGGTTTTTATAGGCGTTTCATCAAAGATTTTTCAAAGATATCCCATCCTCTATGCAAATTACTTCAAAAGGATGTGGTATTTCATTTTGATGATAATTGCAAGAGTGCATTTGACACGCTCAAGGGATCATTGACTTCAGCACCAGTGGTTCGACCACCAAACTGGAGTCTTCCTTTCGAGATAATGTGTGATGCCAGCAATTTTGCTGTTGGTGCAGTACTTGGCCAGAAGGAGGGCAGAGCTTCTTATGTCATTTATTATACCTCGAGGACCTTGGATGGTGCCCAGTGCAATTATTCGACTACGGAAAAGGAGCTTTTAGCTATTGTTTTTGCTTTAGAAAAATTCCGTTCTTATTTACTTGGCACTAAAGTCATTATTTATTCTGACCATGCAGCTTTGAAATATTTGCTCAACAAGAAAGAGGCCAAACCACGACTTATAAGGTGGATTCTCCTACTTGCAAGAATTTAATTTGGAAATTAAAGACAAAAGGGGTGCCGAAAATATGGTTGCTGATCATCTCAGTCGTTTGATCAATAGTGAAGGACCTGCTCCCTTGAAGGATAATTTTCCAGATGAGCATCTTTTTGTAGTTCAAAAGACAACTCCCTGGTATGCTGATTTAGTGAATTATCTGGTTACTAGAACGCTACCTAATGATTTGTCTAGAGCTCAAAAGGAAAAAATTAAAAGTGATGTTAAATATTATGTGTGGGACGAACCATACTTGTGGAAATATTGTTCTGATCAAATTATTCGCAGGTGTGTGTCTACAGAAGAGGTTCCATCAATTTTATCTTTCTGTCACTCATATGCGTGTGGTGGACATTTTGGCCCTAAGCGAACTGCAAGAAAGGTTTTAGAGTGTGGTTTATTTTGGCCAACTTTGTTTAGTGATGCATACTTATTTTGTAAATCATGTGCAAATTGTCAAAAGACAGGTAATTTAAGCCATAGAGATCAAATGCCTCTTACTCCTATACTGGTTTGTGAAATTTTCGATATATGGGGTATAGATTTTATGGGTCCATTTCCTTCCTCTTTTGGTAATATGTATATATTACTTGCAGTTGATTATGTCTCAAAGTGGATAGAGGCTAAGGCAACTAGGACTGACAATGCTAAGGTTGTAGTTGATTTTATTAAATCTCATATTTTTGTCAGGTATGGCACGCCAAGAGCAATTATCAGTGACCGAGGGACACACTTCTGCAATCGAGTAATGGAAGCATTGTTGAAGAAATATGGCGTCACTCACCGGGTTTCTACGTCCTATCATCCGCAGACTAGTGGTCAAGCAGAAATCTCCAATAAAGAAATCAAGTCGATACTTGAAAAGACGGTGAATCCCAATAGAAAGGATTGGAGTTTGCGCTTAGATGATGCACTTTGGGCTTACCGTACAGCTTTTAAGACCCCCATAGGTATGTCTCCTTACCGATTAATTTTTGGCAAACCTTGTCATCTACCTGTGGAATTGGAACATAGGGCATATTGGGCAGTTAAAAATTATAATATGCGAATGGATGAATCTGGAGAACACAGGAAGTTGCAATTGCAAGAGTTGGAGGAAATCCGAAATGATGCATATGAGAGTTCTTGCATTTATAAGGAGAAGACAAAAGCATTTCATGATAAAGCAATTTCAAGGAAAATTTTTTGTATTGGTCAAAAAGTACTTCTTTTTCACTCTAGACTTAAACTTTTTCCTGGTAAATTGCGTTCTCGTTGGATTGGACCTTTTATTGTGACTAATGTGTTTCCTCATGGTGCAGTAGAAATTCAAAGTCTTCACACTGACAAGATTTTTAAGGTTAATGGTCATCGTCTCAAACCTTTTTATGAAGGATTTCAAGTTAATAATGTTGAGGAGGTGACCCTTGCAGTGCCTGAACTCTCTGATTGAAGCATTATTTTGTCTAGCCAAAGACTTTAAAGAAAGGCGCTTTTGGGAGGCAACCCAATTGTTCATTTTAATTGTTTGTTCAATTCCGTGTGGTAGTTTAGAGGTGTTCTCCTTGAATTCGACTAATTTTGGGTTTCAGTTTTCGTTTTTGCCGATTTATAGGTGCCCTTCAGTTTTGACGTGCCCGCGTGATGACGTGCAGGAAGCTCACAATGAGAATCGTCCGAAAGCCACAGTGAAACGCGACTAGAAAACGCGAGTTGAAGGCGCGTTTTCAATCGCGTTTTCACTCCTGCGAGATTTGTGCACAAAACGCGACTTATAAAACGCGAGTTGAAGGCGCGTTTTCAATCGCGTTTTATGTGTCCCAACAAAGGCTTCAGAAACGCGATTTCAGCTCATTTCTTCCTCTCTTCTTAGTTTTCCAGGTTCAGACTTTGGAGGCTCGCATGGTCAACGTCGATGCCAATGTCGCCGGCATGGCACATGATTTGGCGCAGTCTCTGTTTCTTACAGGCTTTGCACCTCCGTTTCCACCTCGCCCTTCACTATGCCCCGATTTCAGGGAAGTGTGGTTGCTTTCCCTCTCACTTTTGCTTCACTTTTGCTTTTTATTTGTCACATTGAGGACAATGTAGGATTTAGGTGTGGGGGGAGCAGTTATGGTGCTAGTGTCTTTCATTCATTTTCTTTTTCTTCTTTTTAGTGATTAGCTCGTATGTGATGCCAAGTTTGATGTTGGATTGTTGCCTTTATTTCTGCTATTGCCAAGTTTTAATAATAAAAGGGTACCAAGTTAATGTGGTTGAATCCAAAAACATCTCTTTGGTGAATATCAATGATTGTTTTACTCTTATAATTTTTGGTTAACTTTCCTAGGCATAGGGAATGATTATTGGCATTTTCGTGTGAATTGGTCCGGTTATTAACTTTAGTTCTCCATGTTTGAAAATGAGGCTAGCTGATGCATGCAAGTTTTCTTTTGGTTTTTGTGTTATATTGAGTTTTTGTGATTTTTAACTATGAATAAACTTGACTGTACTCCGCTATTAGTTACTACTGAGTAACCGGGGATCTGCACCTAAAAGTGTTGATTCTCGCGTCAAAAGGTAGTAACTTCTATGAGTACGTGGTCACGTGGCGATAGAAGCTGAGTAACCGGGCTCCTTCATCTGGCCAATGTTGGAGTTCGCGTCAAAAGGCTCAAATGGCTAGCGACTAAGTCTTTTGTTACTATTGAAAGAAAAAAAAAAGAGAGAAAAGTAGAAAAAATGTGAAAAAAAGTGAAGGTTGTGTTAGTGTGTAATAAAAGTCAGCTTGCCGAATTATGGATTTAATGTTGAGATTTTGGTTAATAGTTGGACCATTTGCTGATAACTGTTGTGTGTCATTCCTTTTTCTTAGATTAGTTAACCTGGAATTAGAGGCATTTGTGGTTTAGAAGCTAACCGGAGTGATGTTTCTTGGACTTGACCATTGATGCTTGAATATTATTTTTCTTGGTATCTTGGCAATTTGTTGGATAGAGCAATAGCCACTATCAAATATTGGTGTTTGTTTCTTGTTCTCATGCTTGAGGACAAGCATGGTTTAGGTGTGGGGGGAATTGATAGGGTGTTAATTGTTGGTATTTTAATTATTAATTTTCCCTTCTATCCCTGACAAATATTGTGTTAATTGCTGATATTTACTCATATTTGGTATCGGGACTTAATTTCAGGAATGAAGCAGAAAACTACCAAAAAGGAGGGACTTTATGGAGAATATGGAGACTTCTAAGGGCTTCAATCCTTAGGCCTTGGATTGGTGGGGACCACAAAGCTATAAGTCATTTGGGCTCTTAAAAGAAAGGAACGTAGAGAGACTTGGGAGAAGAAGGAATTTTGGAGACTTTGTCCACATGTGTGGGGACCACCAGAGAGAGCTTTGAGTCATCTGACTTTTGGCTTTTTAAGGGGAGGACGTACAGAAGAAAGGGGACCTCTAGTTTAGCTTTTTAGTTTAGTTCTAGTTTCCTTTCTCTGGACTGGCCTCTGACACACGCCAGGTGTTCGACAATATTCCCCAACGGGAAAAACATCTTTTATTCCTTGCTTTCTAGTAAAAACGCAATGCCTTTGCAATCCAGTACTTTTGGCTGCAATTCAACTATGAGGAGTGGCTAATTTCTTCATCTAGTCAGAGGTTAAATCGAAGCTTTGGTTCGACAAAACTGTGAGATCGAATTGATTTCCCTACGTTCTTTAATTTGCAAGTGTTTATATATTTCCTGTTCACTTATGCATATGATTATTTCTTGCAATTAAATACTTGATCACTGTTTAATTGTGTGAGTAATTAACAGCCATCTAAGAGTGCTCAATCCGTAATTGTTGGGTAATTTTAGTGCATGTGGCAAGTGATATGATTCAATTGTAGTAAAAACTTTTGAGTCGTTGTTGCGGAAATATATGATATAGCCTAAATAAACCGAGCGTGTGTGTTTGTTGGTTATAATTGGTGGCCAGTCTAATGATTAATGCTGTCAATAGGTTAAATCCTAAGAGCGTGTTTAGGACTGCTTAATTGGCTAGGGCAATAACTACAGAGCTTGTTGTGGTTATCGAATCAGTAAGGTTAGGCAGGTTGTCAGAGCTTGTTGACAACCATAACCAGTTTATTTGTAAATGAAAGATTTTATCTCTGCATCTGTGATCAGTGATTCGAACCATAAGTGGAGATTATACCTTTGACTAGAGATTTTCCTTCCGTCAATTTACTTTATATTTTTAATTTGAGCAATTAAATTAGACAGTTCCATATCAACTTCCCCCATTTTTATTTAATGTTACATTCATTCAAAATAAATTCCCAAGTCCCTGTGGATTCGACCCTGCTCGCTGCTATATTCGAATTTTGTCTTTCACGTAATTAATACACTTTGGTATATCGGATCAAGCAAACTCTGGCACCAGGGTGAAGCTAGTAACCCATTGCACAGCCTAAGTCCCTGCTCCAGTACCATAGTGGACTTAATTCGTGACTTAAGAGTAGGAATTTTATTTTTGCTGGTTTGACACCCAACACAAAGTCCCAGATACCATTGACAATTTAAACAAATACAAAAAAAATTTGAGAAAATTGTATGTAATAGTTCATATGTCGCAAATGGAAAAGAAAATTCAGGATGTCTTTTACCTACAACATGACGTCTAGAAGATAGCAACCTATTCATCAAAGGTACTACGTACCTTTACTGTTTCTGTAAATGACAATCTATGGCTCCCTCTAATCATAATTTTCCTTTTTTTTTTGTCAATTGTCATCCCTACTCCTACACTATCTACGGGGGAGGCTCAACTGAGCCTACGGGGACTGATGGGGACAGAACCACCACCGGACCAGATGGGTGCACTACGCACCCGTCTGGATTTGAAGCAGAGCCACAAGAGTGGCATTTTGGTGGGGAGGCAAGGGCTTGGTAGTGGCCACCAGCCCAAGAGCCGGTGGTTTAATCATAATTTTCCATGGACAACAACTTTGTTTTGTTTCATCTTCTTTATTGCTTTTACCTAGTTACATTTATGGTTTTACCAACTCCGCTGGCGTATCCTAATATTTGCAAAGAAATCATCATTCTGCTATTTGGCCAGATCTTTTCTTTATTTTTAATAAAAAATTTCATGTATTCTCACATTTGGCAGGTCCAATTCAAACTGAAATTGTTGGTACGTAGTCTTCAGAATCTGAAGATGCTGTCATTTACTACAAATGATCCAAGTGGTTCATCCCTGCAATCCATACTTAACATCTCTTCTCAAAGAGTTCCATTTAACTTGAACAATCTTTAGGAAGTCATCCTCCGTATATAGGACATAAGGTACCAAATCTTGAAGAATTATACCTTGGTGTAAATAATCTGAATGGATTCATCCTAGATTCAATCTCAAACTTGATAAAACTAACCAATTTAAGATCGGACAACAATCAGTTCGCTGGTTTGGTTCCAACATCACTAGGGGAATTAAGATCCCTTGAGAGTCTCATTCTTGGTGGAATCTCTTTCACCTCTGACTCAGAAATGAGCTTCCTTTTGTCTTTGACAAATTGTAGAAGTCCAACTGTTTTGTTGGTATCAATTAATCTACTGAAAGCTGCCCCTCCCCAAGCCATTGGAAATTTCCCTAGTTCTCTTAGAAGGACACATGCAGATTATAGCAGGATTGCAGGAAACTTCCAAGTGCATTTTTCCATAGACATGTAGAAGAATAATCTTTCAAGTAATAAATTGGAGGCTTAGAGAACATGATCAGTACACTGAATTCCAAGGGTCTATTCCCAAGACATTGAGATATATGGTAAGCATGGAAATATTAGATCTATCCCATCATAAGCTGACCTGGGATGATCTCTGTAATATCAGAATCACTCCAACATGCTGTTGAAACAGTTTTATGCGTAATTCAAATCATGGGTGGATACAGGGGAGGTGCGGACAATCCAGGCCCTAAGATTTTAATAAATTTTTTCACCGATATCCTTGTCAAAATTAGACTTTGCTACCCCAAAACATAAGGCATGTATATATCCCCTCAGTTGTAGATCTTTATTAGTCTTGCGCACCTTAAATAACTTCTCGTTGCACCAGTCATTCAATCACTTAGGAGGGGAAATTCCAGAGGATGGTTCTTCAATAAATTTGAGGAATGATTCGTTTGTGCCACATGAAGCATGTCCTAGTGGTGCTGCTAATTTGCAATTCCCTACTTGCATATGTTTTGTTATCGAGATATTATTAACTCTTTGGCTTTTGCTATGGTTATCATTCTGCTGGTATCATGCTATGAACTTCAACATTGCAACCAGTGGCTTCAATGAAGGCAACTTGCTTAAAACTGGGAGCTGTGGCTCAGCTTAGAAATGTACTATTTCTCAATGATGTGACTGTCTTGGTGATTACAGGTTTTAAATTTGCAGCCAGAAGTAGCCTTCAAAACTGGGGCTGAGCGCAGGGGGAATCAGCAGGGGCACCCGCCTCCCAAGTTTTAACAAAATTTCGTTGCAACCCTAGAAATTTTTAATAATTTTCATTTAGAACCACACTTCCCCGGCACCCAACGCCAAACCTAACTTTTAGTATCAAGCAAATTCAATATTTGAAAGCAATTCTCATTCACTCAATAACAGCCTTAAAACAAAGAATACAAAATTTATTCCAAACAAATGTTTGAAAGTTTAAACTATTTAACTTGACTTATTTCTCCCTAGTAAATTACGGATTGGAAATAACTAAAAACCATTTATGCAATCTTTTTTTGAAGGAAAATATATGCAATCTCAAAACCACTTCAATAAGCGAGAACAGTAATCAATTACATAAGAATTAAAAGAAAGGAAAAATAAGTACTTGAATATGAGGGAATTACAAATAACAAATATTACTTGTCAAAACCAATGATGGAGATGGAACATTGAACTGAACTAGAAAACTAGCCACTCATCTTCTAAGAAGAACGCTTATGAAGGGAAATTGAATAGTTCCTTGGATATTCTGTTTTCTCCTATCCAAAGTTAACAACGCTGATAGTTGATAGAAAAAAATCTCTCCAATTCCTATCAAACTCCTTTCCAAATTGTATTTACGCTCTTCTTTGATTGGCCAAGACGTAACCACAAACGTCCTGCCTTGATTAATGCCTAAAGATATATCCAAACATATCTCTGATGAATTTCGACCACAATAGGCTCTATTCTGCTCCATATCTTCTCACATCAAACGCAAATACATGCAAATAATAGATTTATCATGAGTCCTAGAAGCTTACATGTTGTCAACTTGCCAGTTGCCATGGACAGGGCTTGCTTGGTTTTTCATCTTGTACTAGTATTATGTCTCCTTAGGACTTCCATAGCACGAACCAAAAACATCACAACTGACCAATCTGCACTTCGTGGCTTAAAATCCCATGTTACATTTGATCCATCAGATGTGTTGTCAAGAAGCTGGATAAACCAAATCCCAGTGTGCAACTGGACTGGAGTGAAATGCTCGTCTCTCCACCAAAGAGTAGTGGCCCTGAACATTTCTCATCTAGGCCTTCAAGGTAACATTCCTCCACAAGTCGCAAACCTCTCTTTTCTCAATTCAATCGACATCAGAGGCAATGATTTCCAAGGCAACTTGCCTGAGGAGCTGGTACATCTGCAGAGACTCAGTTATATCAATTTCAGCTTCAACAAGTTCAGTGGAGGGGTTCCTTCATGGCTTGGTTTTCTGCCTAATCTTCAATACTTATATTTGGCAAATAACAGTTTCACAGGTATTCTTCCAAGTTCCCTTTTCAACGCGTCCAAATTGGAGGACATGAGAATTCCTTACAATCAGTTGGAAGGTCTTATAGCTGAGGAAATTGGTAATCTTGGCAATTTGAAGATCTTAGATTTGCAAGATAACGAGCTGATGGGGTCTATACCGCGGACCCTTTTCAATGTGTTGAGAAGCATGATTTGTGGAACTGCTAACAGATTGCAGCAGTTAGTTATTCACTTTGCTATTCTTAGGCAGTAGATAAGTCAAGTACTTGATATGATTCTGATTCTAGGATCTTATCTCTAGCAGATTTTTTTCAGATTTTCTCTAATTCTGTTTTCTTTATGCTATATAAAAGCATGGCTTATGCCTCAATAAAATTAGACTTCTGCAATACGTATTCACTCTTGCTCTACCTTTTTCTGCTCTAATACCCAACAAAGTGGTACCAGAGCCCTCATCTTGAGGGATCTGTGAGGATTGAGAGAGTTTAAACACTTACCCTTATTACGATGAATCCAGAATTTTTCTCTACTTATCAACTTGGACCTCCCATATTTGATGGAACAAATTATCAAATGTGGGCTGTCAGAATGGAAGCGTATCTTGGTGGAAATGATTTGTGGGAGGCTGTAGAGGATGATTATGAAGTATTTCCTCTTCCAAACAATCCAACAGTTGCTCAAATGAAACACCATAATGAGAGGAGACAAAGGAAATCGAAAGCCAGAGCAAGTCTATATGCAGCTGTCACATCCACAATCTTTACCAGAATCATGACGTTGAAAACGGCGCATGAGATCTGGAATTTCTTGAAGAAAGAATATGAAGGAGATGAAAAAATCAAAGGGATGCGAGTGTTGAACTTGATTCGTGAATTTGAGATGCAGAAGATGAAAGATTCAGAAACTATCAAGGTCTATTCCGACAGACTCCTTGACATAGTCAATAAAGTAAGACTCCTTGGTACTGATTTTTCTGATTCTAGAATAGTTCAAAAAATTCTAGTTACAATCCCTGAAAAGTACGAGGCTACAATCGCGGCCTTGGAAAACTCAAAAGATTTGTCAAGTATCACCTTGGCAGAGTTGTTAAATGCACTACAGGCACAAGAACAAAGAAGGCTGATGAGGCAAGAAGGATCGGTGGAAGGTGCCTTTCAAGCCATATCACAATACAACAACAGGGGCAAGAACAAGAAAAACAACAAAAAGGTGCCTGGAAATAACAAATCTCAAGTATATCCACTTTGCCCTTATTGCAAAAAAACCAATCATCCGCAGAAAAGGTGTTGGTGGAACCCAAATGTAAGATGTCATAAATGTGGTCAGTTAGGGCATGTGGAAAAGATATGCAAGTCTCAACAGCAACAAGAAGAAGCCAAGGCTGCTGAGAATCAACCTCAGGAAGAGCAATTGTTTGCAGCTTCATGTTTTGCTACTAATAGCTCCATGGAAAGCTGGCTTATAGATAGTGGTTCTACAAACCACATGACTTATGATCGAGAACTTTTCAGAAAGCTTGATAAAACTACTACCACTAGAGTCCGGATTGGAAATGGAGCTTACCTTGCTGTAAAAGGCATAGGAACAGTGGCAATTGAAGGGTACACAGGTTTGAAATTAATTTCTGATGTTTTATATGTTCCAGAAATTGATCAAAATCTTTTGAGTATTGCTCAGTTGTTGGAAAAAGATTATAAGGTGCTATTTGAAGATAAAAGCTGCATAATTAAAGATCCAGAAGGAAGAGAAATGTTCAGAATTCAAATGAAAGGCAAAAGTTTTGTTTTGGATCTGATGGGAGAGGAGCAAGCGGCTGTACACAAAGAAATTAACGATGCAACGCTTTGGCATAAGAGATTGGGCCATTTTCATCATGCTGCTCTGCTGTCAATGAAGAAAAACAACTTAGTAGAAGGTATGCCAGAGTTAGATGAAGAGCTTCCTACATGTGCTGCTTGTCAATACGGGAAGCAATCAAGGCTTCCTTTTCCCCAAAGTACAACTTGGAGAGCTACACATAAGCTGCAATTGATACATACAGATGTTGGAGGACCTCAAAAAACACCATCTTTGAATGGTAGTAAGTTTTATATTCTCTTCATTGATGATTACACTAGAATGTGTTGGATTTATTTCATGAAATTCAAATCTGAGGTTGCTGACATCTTTTGGAAGTTTAAAGCGTGGGTTGAAAATCAAAGTAGTTGCAGCATGCAGGTGATCAGGTCCGATAATGGAACTGAATATACCTCAAAAAAATTCAACAAATTTTGTGAAGATGCAGGCATAGAGCACCAACTGACAGCCCCTTACACTCCCCAGCAAAATGGAGTGGTAGAGCGTAAAAATAGGACTCTTATGGAGATGACAAGATGCTTGTTGCATGATAAAGGGCTGCCAAAGAAATTTTGGCCAGAGGCTATGAACACGGCAATTTTTTTACTAAACAGATTGCCAACAAAAGCTCTACTGAAAAAGACGCCATTTGAAGCATGGCATGGCTACAAGCCAAAATTGCTTTATCTAAAGACCTTTGGTTGTTTGTGTTACTCTTATATTCCTCAGGTTAAAAGAGACAAGTTAGACAAGAAAGCAGAGTCGGGGATTTTTGTAGGCTATTGCTCATCTTCAAAGGCCTACAGAATCTACTCACCACAAAGCAACAAAATAATTGTGAGCAGGGATGTTAAATTCCTTGAGTCAGACAGCTGGAGTTGGAAAAATGAAGATAAATTTGAAATGCAGGTAGAGAATGATGATGTCGATGAAGAACCTGTTAGAGGAACCAGATTACTCTCTGATATTTATCAGAGATGTAATGTTGCTGTTATGGAACCTGCAGGATTTAAAGAAGCTACAACTGATCAGAAATGGATAGTTGCAATGAAGGAGGAGCTCAAAATGATAGATAAAAATCAAACTTGGGAGTTGGTGGACAGACCTACACACAAAAAGGTGATAGGTGTCAAATGGGTTTATAGAACCAAATTAAATTCTGATGGTTCTATAAACAAGCACAAGGCAAGACTCGTCGTTAAGGGATATGCTCAGATGTTTGGAGTAGATTTCTCCGAAACATTTGCTCCAGTTGCCAGATTGGATACCATACGAATGTTGTTGGCTCTTGCTGCACAAAAGGGCTGGCTTATACATCAATTAGATGTTAAGTCAGCTTTTCTAAATGGATACCTGGAGGAAGAAATCTTTGTGGAGCAACCTGAAGGATTTGCTGTTCAAGGAAAAGAAAATAAGGTGTATCGTCTAAAAAAGGCATTGTATGGTTTAAAACAGGCACCGAGGTCTTGGTACAGCAGAATTGATGCACACTTGATGAACTTAGGCTTTGAAAAAAGTTTGAGTGAATTTACCTTATATATCAAAAAGGTTGATGGTGAAATACTTGTGATATCTTTATATGTTGATGACCTTCTTGTTACAGGAAGCAGCAAGGAGTTGATTGATAAGTTCAAGAAGGAGATGGAAGATGTCTTTGAAATGACTGATATTGGTATGATGTCATTCTTTCTTGGTATGGAGATACAACAGAAGCAAAATGAAGTGTTTATATGCCAGCAAAAGTATGCAAAGGAGGTCCTGAAAAAATTTAACATGGAAGGGTGCAAATCAACTGCGACTCCAATGAATCAAAAGGAGAAGTTTTGCAAAGAAGATGGAGCTGGAAAAATTGATGAAGGGCTGTATAGAAGCTTAATAGGCTGTCTAATGTATTTGACTGCAACCAGGCCAGATATCATGCAGGCAGTGAGTCTGTTATCAAGATACATGCACTGTGCTAGTGAAATTCATTTTCAAGCAGCAAAAAGGATTTTGAGATACGTTAAAGGTACTGTTGATTATGGAATAAGGTACAGTCAAGTTAAAGATTTCAATTTTCATGGTTTTTCTGATAGTGATTGGGCTGGATGTGCTGATGATATGAGGAGCACCTCAGGTTACTGTTTTACTTTTGGGTCTGGAATTTTTTCATGGTGTTCAAAGAAGCAGGATGTCATAGCTCAATCCACTGCAGAAGCAGAATATGTAGCTGCCGCTGCTGCTGTGAATCAAGCACTATGGATAAGAAAACTCATGACTGATCTACACATGAAACAGGAAGATTGCA
>NW_020861405.1:0-22735 GCF_003713205.1 Coffea eugenioides
TAGTCTGTCTATAGTACTTTTGGAGGACCCTTTTGTTTTATGGGATGACTTTGTATGTACCTGACTGACTGTTCTGTATAATTGTTGATCCTGTTATGTGTTCTCTGTATATGTGTTATGTGTTTACATGCTCTACGAGAGAGTTGTTTAGTTAATTGTTCTTGTTTACTGGTTCCTGTTTAGTGCTACGAAAAGGAGGGTCAGGTGCCCTTTAACAGTATATTTATTTTGTGATCTAGATCGACATAGATTTAATGGAAGGCACACGTAGTGGCCGGGGACGTGGGCGCGGGAATAAGCAACCAACGCCTGAAAGGGGCACTGGGGAAACCTCCTCTGGACCTAACCCTGAACCGAGAGTTGACCCCAACGTGCAGATAGCTGCTGCTATGCAGCAAATGACCAACCTGCGGGCACAAGTGGTGCAGCAACAAGGCCAAACCCCAAACCCTAATCCTGGAAACCCGGGCAATCATGTCGAAAGCGACGATAGGGCACTTGAGAGGTTCCAGAAGTTCGCACCACCGAAATTTATTAGGGAACCCGATCCGGATGTTGCCGAAAGGTGGCTCGAGAAAATGGAAGACATTTTCCCTGCCCTGCACTACACCGAAGAACGGCAGGTGACTTTCGCCGTTTTCCAGTTGGAAGGGGCGGCCCGTTCCTGGTGGAACGTCATACGGCAAAAATGAGAACGGGAACAGACGCCCAGGACTTGGGTGAATTTTATGCGGGAGTTCAACGCGAAATTGTTCCCTCCTCTAGTCCAGGAGCGGAAGGAAGATGAGTTTATCCGACTTCGCCAAGGGGCCCAGTCTATCACGGAATACGAGAGCCAGTTCACCCGCCTATCCAAATTTGCCTCTGAACTAATCATGACCGAGCAGCGGCGAATAAGGCGTTTTATCCGGGGTTTGAACGTAGAAATTCAGAAGGACCTCGCGGTGGCCCATATTAATGCTTTTAGCGAGGCCGTAGAGAAGGCTCAACGAGTAGAAAATGGTAGGCTGCAGGTGAAAAACTTTCAAGCCAAGAAAAGGGGTTTTCCTGGGAGTAGCTCTGAGCAAGAAGGTACAAGTACGCCCTAAGATGGGAAAGGGAAACGGAGGAGTACGACAACCAGGGGTGTCGCGTGATGTCCCTCAGGGGGGACCGGTCTCTGCTACTCGTGGTCCCTGTGGATATTGCGGAGGGCCAAATCATACGGAGGCAAATTGTTGGAAGAAAGAGGGAAAATGTCTGCGCTGCGGAAGTGCCGATCATCGGATTGCTGACTGCCCAATTCGATTGCGAAAAGGAAAAGGGACCCCGCAACCAACTAAGACTAACCCTGGACAGTCGGAAAAGGAAGGGACTGGATCCAAGGCACCGGCTCAGGTGTATTCTTTAGAACACCATCAGGATCCTGACTCGTCTGAGGACGTAGAAGGTATGGTTCGTTGGGTACCATAGATTTTGATAGATTCCGTTGATAAGAAAATTTCGAGGGCGAAATTTCTTTAAGGGGGAGAGAGTGTGAGAACCCGTAACTTTTCCATTTTCTAGGTTTTATTATCTTTCTAGGTTTTCTTATCTTCAATGGCTTGTTTTCTGCACTTTCTGTATCCGAAAATTTTTCTAGATAATTTTTATGAGTAAATATAGTTTTTACATGATTTTTCTAGTATCGAATAGTTTTTGAGAAATTAAGAGCGTATACCGGACGTGGGACCCACTAGTGCGAAAAGTTCGGAATAATTCGGCCAACTAGGTTAGGTTTCGGATACTGGGTTTAATTTACCGGGTGTTAAGAGATAATTAGAGAAAGCTATTTGGATTGATGTGAGAGGGGACAAAGTGATAGACTTGCATTAAATAAGTGACAAGTGTCACCATTTGATTGGAGGAACTTGTAAGACCACTATTCATTTTCTTACCATTGACCAAATAAATCAAAAATTCACAAAAAATTCCTCATTTTTGTCTTCCTCTTGGCCGAACCTCTTCCTACAAGAAAAGAAAGAAAATCTTCCAAGTTTCTTGCTCCAATATTGCCCAATCTCGCAAACTAACCATTTCATCTTGAATTCCTTCCATAAAACCTCTTCAATTAGTGTTAGTGAGTTGATTTGTGGAGTTATTTGGAAAGCTAAGAGGACCTATTGCTCTCTCTCTCTCTTGTTTCTAAGGTGAGTTGTGAAGAACCACCCTCCTCCCTTAATTGATGCTTAAATCATGATTAGTGGTAGTATGAGATGCAATATTAAGGATTATTTCTTGATTTGTGGTTGAAGTGATGAAGTTTTATTATTTTTGGGATTTTTCTGTTTTAATATAAGCATGGTTGTGTGGCTATATATGATGATTGGAAATGGTATATAATGATTCTAGAAGGTGGAAAAAGTGATTAATTGCAACCAATTTCTGGTTTGGAAGAAATTTCAGAAAATTAGGTTTTGTGAAGGAACATTCTGTCCGAATTTTTAGCTCCTAGTTATAAACCGAATTGGCCTTATCTTAAAACATAAAAGTTGTAGAGAATGACATTTTAGAGGTGCCTACAAATTTTCAGGTCAATCGGAGTAGCGTAGAGTGAGAAAAGTCGAAATTACTATTGCTGTTCTGGTTTTACCCGAATGTAAGAATTGCGCCTGTAATTGGTTGTTTTGGCTGGAATTGCTTCCGAATTGGTTGTTGAGGCCTTCTGATGAAATTTATCCCTGTTTCTTAGCTTTCAGTTGGTTTCGCAATTTCTGGATTTGGACTTGGAGAGCCTGAGTTATGATGTTTCCGCTAGAATGCGTTCTGTGAATCTGTTTTTGTGATTCTGGTATGGTATCTTGCATTTTTGACCTGGTTACACTCGAAACTGGGTTGACTGACCTTCTGTAATGGTGTATCCCTATCTATTAGCTTCGAAACGGTGGGTCTTACACCTTCATCTGATAATCGTAGTGCCTTTGGCACCATTACCGCAAAATGAGGACAAAAACTGTTTTTTTTCAGGGCTAAAGCTAAATCATTTCCGGATTTTTCTGGTTTCCTCTATTGTTTGTGTATGCTTAGGGAACCCTGTTTTGGTAGTATGTAGAATTGGTTTATGACTTGTAATCGAGTCTTATTGTGTTTATTTGAATAGTTTAGGGCTTGACTTTCATATCCGGTCATTTCCTAACTAAATTTTGTACTTGAATGCCATTAAACCTAGTGAACGGCTTTTGGGAATGAGATTATTTTTGTACGAGATGTTGGGACTGATTTGAGGAAATAATGAAGCCATGATGGCTGGAAATTAGGTAAACACAAGGGATATGCTGCCGAAATTTTACTTGAAGGCTAGTTGGATTTACTTGTGATTTGAGCGAAGGACTTTTGGGTTGTTTGAGCCTAGGTCTTCATTTTACCTTTTCGTTTCAAAAAATTCATGTTTTGCACCCTTGCTTTAATCATTATTTGGCGAGGCATACGACTGGTAGTCGAGCCTCACATGTGCATTCTGTATACTCGATTTTGAAAGTGGAACCTTCAATTGTTTTCTTTGGATTATCTTAGGGTTTCTTGGTGATTAAAGCTCTCTTTTGGAAGGTATCTGTACTGACCCCGGTGAGTGTTCCACTACCTGCTACCCGTTATGTGAAATATCTGAATATCTGAATACTTGATTTATGACTGTTGGAGCCAAATACTGTTTTGATAAAAGGGAGGCGAGGGTGTACTTTATCACACTCGTTCTCTGGTCTGTTCATATGCCAATTTTGAACGCGTATCTGAATCTGCTATCTGTATCTGTATCTGTATCTGCTATCTGTATCTGGATCTATATCTGTTCTGACGTCGTTTGGAAGCTTGTGTCCAATGACCTTTCTGTGACCTCTGAGCTCAACACCTGTGGCCAGATACTCGAGTCGGGCCGGCAAGGGCCTGGTCGATTAGATAACGAACCACGGTAGTCTGTTTTGGGATCTTTGGGTATTGAGACCCTTGATTTCGGGTATACTCGAGTATTACCATTTCTGATCTGATTGGATTTCGGGCCCGGTGGGGTATGAGAGGTGGAAGGAATCGAAGAAAGTGGAGTCTACGGTATTGGTTACTCCTTTAGCGTTGACGGAGTGTCAACTATTATTTCGATCAAGCTTCGATGATGCTAATGGGAATTTGGCTCCTGAGAGCCACCTGTATCCTTTTGATTTGAATCATTGGTTCATTTACTTTACATCTGGCATGTGTACCTGATTTGTTAAATGTGAAATGCCATGATTTTACTGCTATATGTCTGGTACCTCATTGAGCGCAAGCTCACCCCTTTCTGTTCCTTTTTGTTTTCCTTACAGGAAAATAAATACTTTTGGACTGGATTTGACAATTGGCTGCCAAATTGAGCTAGTTGAACATATCTTTTGTATAGCTCATGTATTGAAACCCTAAATGTACTTTTGGGACCGTTTTCCTTTTGATTTGGCAAACCAGACATGTATCCACTTTTGAATACTTTTGTGTGCCACTTTGGCTTATAAATGCTAAGTTTCAAGATGTGAATGTTTGCTTGATATTTGGTTGGGTTCTGACGGGTCGGTTACTATTCATAGCCGACTTCGGTTTTTTTTTTTTATTTTAACATTTTGATTTGTTTACCCGCGTTGGTAAGCTCCGGAATGTATTAGCTCGTTCTATATCGAACCGTTAGTCCTGGCGAGAGCTGGGCAGGCAGTTCGCTAACCCCTTTGGTTCGCCTTAGGGGAAGGTGGGGCTGTCACAGGTGGTATCAGAGCCACTTCGCGTGGTCTCTGCGCGGAGTGAGCTTGGGGCCAAGTGGTGTTATGGTCCTGCTTTCGTGAAAGGTATAAGTGCTCTTTTGAGCATAAGCTATGAACTACGCATGTTATAAGAGTAAGGATCATTATCATGGGACTTGAGGAAGTTAGGTATGTATGTCGGGTAGGAATCTTTAATATGGATGATTTACTCTTGGGACCGGCCGGCTCGAGTTGTGAATTATCTTATTTGGGATTCTCGTGCCCGGCTACTAACTCAATGAGAGCCTAGGTTAGAAAGGACTTAGGCGAACTAGAAAGGCAATTCTATGGAACTTCATATGGTCTGTTCGGGTGAGGTTAAGCGTGATCAACCTTGATTAAGATATAAATGGTGTTGTTCTCGTGGATGTTGGATAGAGCCCTGGGGGGGAAAGAAAGTTTTTCGTGAGTTCTTTTGTACTCGTGACCTAGTCTGTCTATAGTACTTTTGGAGGACCCTTTTGTTTTATGGGATGACTTTGTATGTACCTGACTGACTGTTCTGTATAATTGTTGATCCTGTTATGTGTTCTCTGTATATCTGTTATGTGTTATGTGTTTACATGCTCTACGAGGGAGTTGTTTAGTTAATTGTTCTTGTTTACTGGTTCCTGTTTAGTGCTACGAAAAGGAGGGTTAGGTGCCCTTTAACAGTATATTTATTTTGTGATCTAGATCGACTTAGATTTAATGGAAGGCACACGTAGTGGCCGGGGACGTGGGCGCGGGAATAGGCAACCTACGCCTGAAAGGGGCACTGGGGAAACCTCCTCTGGACCTAACCCTGAACCGAGAGTTGACCCCAACGTGCAGATAGCTGCCGCTATGCAGCAAATGACCAACCTGCTGGCACAAGTGGTGCAGCAACAAGGCCAAACCCCAAACCCTAATCCTGGAAACCCGGGCAATCATGTCGAAAGCGACGATAGGGCACTTGAGAGGTTCCAGAAGTTCGCACCACCGAAATTTATTGGGGAACCCGATCCGGATGTCGCCGAAAGGTGGCTCGAGAAAATGGTAGACATTTTCGCTGCCCTGCACTACACCGAAGAACGGCAGGTGACTTTCGCCGTTTTCCAGTTGGAAGGGGCGGCCCGTTCCTGGTGGAACGTCATACGGCAAAAATGGGAACGGGAACAGACGCCCAGGACTTGGGTGAATTTTATGCGGGAGTTCAACACGAAATTCTTCCCTCCTCTAGTCCAGGAGCGGAAGGAAGATGAGTTTATCCGACTTCGCCAAGGGGCCCAGTCTGTCGCGGAATACGAGAGCCAGTTCACCCGCCTATCCAAATTTGCCCCTGAACTAATCATGACCGAGCAGCGGCGAATAAGGCGTTTTATCCAGGGTTTGAACGTAGAAATTCAGAAGGACCTCGCGGTGGCCCAGATTAATGCTTTTAGCGAGGCCGTAGAGAAGGCGCAACGAGTAGAAAATGCTAGGCTGCAGGTGAAAAACTTTCAAGCCAAGAAAAGGGGCTTTCCTGGGAGTAGCTCTGAGCAAGAAGGTACAAGTACGCCCCCTAAGATGGGAAAGGAAAACGGAGGAGCACGACAACCAGGGGTGTCGCGTGATGTCCCTCAGGGAGGACCGGTCTCTGTTACTCGTGGTCCCTGTGGAGGGCCAAATCATACGGAGGCAAATTGTTGGAAGAAAGAGGGAAAATGTCTGCGCTGCGGAAGTGCCGATCATCGGATTGCTGACTGCCCAATTCGATTACGAAAAGGAAAAGGGACCCAGCAACCAACTAAGACTAACCCTGGACAGTCGGAAAAGGAAGGGACTGGATCCAAGGTACCAGCTCAGGTGTATTCTTTAGAACACCATCAGGATCCTGACTCGTCTGAGGACGTAGAAGGTATGGTCCGTTGGGTACCATAGATTTTGATAGATTCCGTTGATAAGAAAATTTCGAGGGCGAAATTTCTTTAAGGGGGAGAGAGTGTGAGAACCCGTAACTTTTCCATTTTCTAGGTTTTATTATCTTTCTAGGTTTTCTTATCTTCAATGGCTTGTTTTCTGCACTTTCTGTATCCGAAAATTTTTCTAGATAATTTTTATGAGTAAATATAGTTTTTAGATGATTTTTCTAGTATCGAATAGTTTTTGAGAAATTAAGAGCGTATACCGGACGTGGGACCCACTAGTGCGAAAAGTTCGGAAAAATTCGGCCAACTAGGTTATGTTTCGGATACTGGGTTTAATTTATCGGGTGTTAAGAGATAATTAGAGGAAGCTATTTGGATTGATGTGAGAAGGAACAAAGTGATAGACTTGCATTAAATAAGTGACAAGTGTCACCATTTGATTGGAGGAACTTGTAAGACCACTATTCATTTTCTTACCATTGACCAAATAAATCAAAAATTCACCAAAAATTCCTCATTTTTGTCTTCCTCTTGGCCGAACCTCTTCCTACAAGAAAAGAAAGAAAAGCTTCCAAGTTTCTTGCTCCAATCTTGCCCAATCTCACAAACTAACCGTTTCATCTTGAATTCCTTCCATAAAACCTCTTCAATTAGTGTTAGTGAGTTGATTTGTGGAGTTATTTGGAAAGCTAAGAGGACCTATTGCTCTCTCTCTCTTGTTTCTAAGGTGAGTTGTGAAGAACCACCCTCCTCCCTTAATTGATGCTTAAATCATGATTAGTGGTAGTATGAGATGCAATATTAAGGATTATTTCTTGATTTGTGGTTGAAGTGATGAAGTTTTATTATTTTTGGGGATTTTTCTGTTTTAATATAAGCATGGTTGTGTGGCTATCTATGATGATTGGAAATGGTATATAATGATTCTAGAAGGTGGAAAAAGTGGACAATTGCAATCCAATTTCTGTTTTGGAAGAAATTTCAGAAAATTAGGTTTTGTGAAGGAACATTCTGTCCGAATTTTTAGCTCCTAGTTAGAGGCCGAATTGGCCTTGTATTAAAACATGAAAGTTGTAGGGAATGACATTTTAGAGGTGCCTACAAAATTTCAGGTCAATCGGAGTAGCGTAGAGTGAGAAAAGTCGAAATTACTATTGCTGTTCTGGTTTTACCCGAATGTAAGAATTGCGCCTGTAATTGGTTGTTTTGGCTGGAATTGCTTCCGAATTGGTTGTTGAGGCCTTCTGATGAAATTTATCCCTGTTTCTTAGCTTTCAGATGGTTTTGGAATTTCTGGATTTGGACTTGGAGAGCCTGAGTTATGATGTTTCCTCTAGAATGCGTTCTGTGAATCTGTTTTTGTGATTCTGGTATGGTATCTTGCATTTTTGACCTGGTTACACTCGAAATTGGGTTGAGTGACCTTCTGTAATGTTGTATCCCTATCTCTTAGCTTCGAAACGGTGGGTCTTGTACCTTCATCCGATAATCGTAGTGCCTTTGGCACCATTACCGCAAAATGAGGACAAAAACTGTTTTTTTCAAGGCTAAAGCTAAATCATTTCCGGATTTTTCTGGTTTCCTCTATTGTTTGTGTATGCTTAGGGAACCCTGTTTTGGTAGTATGTAGAATTGGTTTATGACTTGTAATCGAGTCTTATTGTGTTTATTTGAATAGTTTAGGGCTTGACTTTCATATCCGGTCATTTGCAAACTAAATTTTGTACTTGAATGCCATTAAGCCTAGTGAGCGGCTTTTGGGAATGAGATTATTTTTGTACGAGATGTTGGGACTGATTTGAGGAAATAATGAAGCCATGATGGCTGGAAATTAGGTAAACACAAGGGATATGCTGCCGAAATTTTACTTGAAGGCTAGTTGGATTTACTTGTGATTTGAGCGAAGGACTTTTGGGTTGTTTGAGCCTAGGTCTTTTTTTTACCTTTTCGTTTCAAAAAATTCATGTTTTGCACCCTTGCTTTAATCATTATTTGGCGAGGCATACGACTGGTAGTCAAGCCTCACATGTGCATTCTGTATACTCGATTTTGAAAGTGGAACCTTCAATTGTTTTCTTTGGATTATCTTAGGGTTTCTTGGTGATTAAAGCTCTCTTTTGGGAGGTATCTGTACTGAACCCGTTGAGTGTTCCACTACCTGCTACTCGTTATGTGAAATATCTGAATACTTGATTTATGACTGTTTGAGCCAAATACTGTTTTGATAAAAGGGAGGCAAGGGTGTACTTTATCACACTCGTTCTCTGGTCTGTTCATATGCCAATTTTGAACGCGTATCTGAATCTGCTATCTGTATCTGTATCTGTTATCTGTATCTGGATCTGTATCTGTTCTGACGTCGTTTGGAAGCTTGTGTCCAACGACCTTTCTGTGACCTCTGAACTCAACACCTGTGGCTACTCGAGTCGGGCCGGCAAGGGCCTGGTCGATTAGATAACGAACCACGGTAGTCTGTTTTGGGATCTTTGGGTATTGAGACCCTTGATTCCGGGTATACTCGAGTATTACCATTTCTGATCTGATTGAATTTCGGGCCCGGTGGGGTATGTGAGGTGGAAGGAATCGAAGAAAGTGGAGTCTACGGTATTGGTTACTCCTTTAGCATTGACGGAGTGTCAACTATTATTTCGATCAAACTTCGATGATGCTAATGGGAATTTGGCTCCTGAGAGCCACCTGTATCCTTCTGATTTGAATCATTGGTTCATTTACTTTACATCTGGCATGTGTACCTGATTTGTTAAATGTGAAATGCCATGATTTTACTGCTATATGTCTGGTACCTCATTGAGCGCAAGCTCACCCCTTTCTGTTCCTTTTTGTTTTCGTTACAGGAAAATAAATACTTTTTGACTGGATTTGACAATTGGCTGCCAAATTGAGCTAGTTGAACATATCTTTTGTATAGCTCATGTATTGAAACCCTAAATGTACTTTTGGGACCGTTTTTCTTTTGATTTGGCAAACCAGACATGTATCCACTTTTGAATACTTTTGTATGCCACTTTGGCTTGTAAATGCTAAGTTTCAAGATGTGAATGTTTGCTTGATATTTGGTTGGGTTCTGACGGGTCGGTTACTATTCATAGCCGACTTCGGTTTCATTTTTTTTTATTTTAACATTTTGATTTGTTTACCTGCGTTGGTAAGCTCCGGAATGTATTAGCTCGTTCTATACCGAACCGTTAGTCCTGGAGAGAGCTGGGCAGGCAGTTCGCTAACCCCTTTGGTTCGCCTTAGGGGATGGTGGGGCTGTCACAGGTGGTATCAGAGCCACTTCGCGTGGTCTCTGCGCGGAGTGAGCTTGGGGCCAAGTGGTGTTATGGTCCTGCTTTCGTGAAAGGTATAAGTGCTCTATTGAGCATAAGCTATGAACTGTGCATGTTATAAGAGTAAGGATCATTATCATGGGACTTGAGGAAGTTAGGTATGTATGTCGGGTAGGAATCTTTAATATGGATGATTTACTCTTGGGACCGGCCGGCTCGAGTTGTGAATTATCTTATTTGGAATTCTCGTGCCCGGCTACTAACTCAATGAGAGCCTAGGTTAGAAAGGACTTAGGCGAACTAGAAAGGCGATTCTATGGAACTTCATATGGTCTGTTCGGGTGTGGTTAAGCGTGATCAACCTTGATTAAGATATAAATGGTGTTGTTCTCGTGGATGTTGGATAGAGCCCTGGGGGGGAAAGAAAGTTTTTTGTGAGTTCTTTTGTACTTGTGACCTAGTCTGTCTATAGTACTTTTGGAGGACCCTTTTGTTTTATGGGATGACTTTGTATGTACCTGACTGACTGTTCTGTATAATTGTTGATCCTGTTATGTGTTCTCTGTATATGTGTTATGTGTTTACATGCTCTACGAGGGAGTTGTTTAGTTAATTGTTCTTGTTTACTGGTTCCTGTTTAGTGCTACGAAAAGGAGGGTTAGGTGCCCTTTAACAGTATATTTATTTCGTGATTTAGATCGACTTAGATTTAATGGAAGGCACACGTAGTGGCCGGGGACGTGGGCGCGGGAATAGGCAACCTACGCTTGAAAGGGGCACTGGGGAAACCTCCTCTGGACCTAACCCTTAACCGAGAGTTGACCCCAACGTGCAGATTGCTGCCGCTATGCAACAAATGACCAACCTGCTGGCACAAGTGGTGCAGCAACAAGGCCAAACCCCAAACCCTAATCCTGGAAACCCGGGCAATCATGT
This sequence comes from Coffea eugenioides, assembly GCF_003713205.1. Lineage (NCBI taxonomy): Eukaryota > Viridiplantae > Streptophyta > Magnoliopsida > Gentianales > Rubiaceae > Coffea > Coffea eugenioides. The sequence goes on from NW_020861405.1 coordinate 10,870, forward strand.
CGAAAGCGACGATAGGGCACTTGAGAGGTTCCAGAAGTTCGCACCACCGAAATTTATTGGGGAACCCGATCTGGATGTCGCCGAAAGGTGGCTCGAGAAAATGGTAGACATTTTCGCTGCCCTGCACTACACCGAAGAACGGCAGGTGACTTTCGCCGTTTTCCAATTGGAAGGGGCGGCCCGTTCCTGGTGGAACGTCATACGGCAAAAATGGGAACGGGAATAGACGCCCAGGACTTGGGTGAATTTTATGCGGGAGTTCAACACGAAATTCTTCCCTCCTCTAGTCCAGGAGCGGAAGGAAGATGAGTTTATCCGACTACGCCAAGGGGCCCAGTCTGTCGCGGAATACGAGAGCCAGTTCACCCGCCTATCCAAATTTGCCCCTGAACTAATCATGACCGAGCAGCGGCGAATAAGGCGTTTTATCCAGGGTTTGAACGTAGAAATTCAGAAGGACCTCGCGGTGGCCCAGATTAATGCTTTTAGCGAGGCCGTAGAGAAGGCGCAACGAGTAGAAAATGCTAGGCTGCAGGTGAAAAACTTTCAAGCCAAGAAAAGGGGCTTTCCTGGGAGTAGCTCTGAGCAAGAAGGTACAAGTACGCCCCCTAAGATGGGAAAGGAAAACGGAGGAGCACGACAACCAGGGGTGTCGCGTGATGTCCCTCAGGGAGGACCGGTCTCTGTTACTCGTGGTCCCTGTGGAGGGCCAAATCATACGGAGGCAAATTGTTGGAAGAAAGAGGGAAAATGTCTGCGCTGCGGAAGTGCCGATCATCGGATTGCTGACTGCCCAATTCGATTACGAAAAGGAAAAGGGACCCAGCAACCAACTAAGACTAACCCTGGACAGTCGGAAAAGGAAGGGACTGGATCCAAGGTACCAGCTCAGGTGTATTCTTTAGAACACCATCAGGATCCTGACTCGTCTGAGGACGTAGAAGGTATGGTCCGTTGGGTACCATAGATTTTGATAGATTCCGTTGATAAGAAAATTTCGAGGGCGAAATTTCTTTAAGGGGGAGAGAGTGTGAGAACCCGTAACTTTTCCATTTTCTAGGTTTTATTATCTTTCTAGGTTTTCTTATCTTCAATGGCTTGTTTTCTGCACTTTCTGTATCCGGAAATTTTTCTAGATAATTTTTATGAGTAAATATAGTTTTTAGATGATTTTTCTAGTATCGAATAGTTTTTGAGAAATTAAGAGCGTATACCGGACGTGGGACCCACTAGTGCGAAAAGTTCGGAAAAATTCGGCCAACTAGGTTATGTTTCGGATACTGGGTTTAATTTATCGGGTGTTAAGAGATAATTAGAGGAAGCTATTTGGATTGATGTGAGAAGGAACAAAGTGATAGACTTGCATTAAATAAGTGACAAGTGTCACCATTTGATTGGAGGAACTTGTAAGACCACTATTCATTTTCTTACCATTGACCAAATAAATCAAAAATTCACCAAAAATTCCTCATTTTTGTCTTCCTCTTGGCCGAACCTCTTCCTACAAGAAAAGAAAGAAAAGCTTCCAAGTTTCTTGCTCCAATCTTGCCCAATCTCACAAACTAACCGTTTCATCTTGAATTCCTTCCATAAAACCTCTTCAATTAGTGTTAGTGAGTTGATTTGTGGAGCTATTTGGAAAGCTAAGAGGATCTATTGCTCTCTCTCTCTTGTTTCTAAGGTGAGTTGTGAAGAACCACCCTCCTCCCTTAATTGATGCTTAAATCATGATTAGTGGTAGTATGAGATGCAATATTATGGATTATTTCTTGATTTGTGGTTGAAGTGATGAAATTTTATTATTTTTGGGGATTTTTCTGTTTTAATATAAGCATGGTTGTGTGGCTATCTATGATGATTGGAAATGGTATATAATGATTCTAGAAGGTGCAAAAAGTGGACAATTGCAATCAATTTCTGTTTTGGAAGAAATTTCAGAAAATTAGGTTTTGTGAAGGAACATTCTGTCCGAATTTTTAGCTCCTAGTTAGAGGCCGAATTGGCCTTGTATTAAAACATGAAAGTTGTAGGAAATGACATTTTAGAGGTACCTACAAAATTTCAGGTCAATTGGAGTAGCGTAGAGTGAGAAAAGTCGAAATTACTATTGCTGTTCTGGTTTTACCCGAATGTAAGAATTGCGCCTGTAATTGGTTGTTTTGGCTGGAATTGCTTCCGAATTGGTTGTTGAGGCCTTCTGATGAAATTTATCCCTGTTTCTTAGCTTTCAGATGGTTTTGGAATTTCTGGATTTGGACTTGGAGAGCCTGAGTTATGATGTTTCCTCTAGAATGCGTTCTGTGAATCTGTTTTTGTGATTCTGGTATGGTATCTTGCATTTTTGACCTGGTTACACTCGAAATTGGGTTGAGTGACCTTCTGTAATGTTGTATCCCTATCTCTTAGCTTCGAAACGGTGGGTCTTGTACCTTCATCCGATAATCGTAGTGCCTTTGGCACCATTACCGCAAAATGAGGACAAAAACTGTTTTTTTCAAGGCTAAAGCTAAATCATTTCCGGATTTTTCTGGTTTCCTCTATTGTTTGTGTATGCTTAGGGAACCCTGTTTTGGTAGTATGTAGAATTGGTTTATGACTTGTAATCGAGTCTTATTGTGTTTATTTGAATAGTTTAGGGCTTGACTTTCATATCCGGTCATTTGCAAACTAAATTTTGTACTTGAATGCCATTAAGCCTAGTGAGCGGCTTTTGGGAATGAGATTATTTTTGTACGAGATGTTGGGACTGATTTGAGGAAATAATGAAGCCATGATGGCTGGAAATTAGGTAAACACAAGGGATATGCTGCCGAAATTTTACTTGAAGGCTAGTTGGATTTACTTGTGATTTGAGCGAAGGACTTTTGGGTTGTTTGAGCCTAGGTCTTCATTTTACCTTTTCGTTTCCAAAAATTCATGTTTTGCACCCTTGCTTTAATCATTATTTGGCGAGGCTTATGACTGGTAGTCGAGCCTCACATGTGCATTCTGTATACTCGATTTTGAAAGTGGAACCTTCAATTGTTTTCTTTGGATTATCTTAGGGTTTCATGGTGATTAAAGCTCTCTTTTGGGAGGTATCTGTACTGACCCCGGTGAGTGTTCCACTACCTGCTACCCGTTATGTGAAATATCTGAATATCTGAATACTTGATTTATGACTGTTGGAGCCAAATACTGTTTTGATAAAAGGGAGGCGAGGGTGTACTTTATCACACTCGTTCTCTGGTCTGTTCATATGCCAATTTTGAACGCGTATCTGAATCTGCTATCTGTATCTGTTATCTGTATCTGTATCTGTATCTGTTCTGACGTCGTTTGGAAGCTTGTGTCCAACGACCTTTCTGTGACCTCTGAGCTCAACACCTGTGGCCAGTTACTCGAGTCGGGCCGGCAAGGGCCTGGTCGATTAGATAACGAACCACGGTAGTCTGTTTTGGGATCTTTGGGTATTGAGACCCTTGATTCCGGGTATACTCGAGTATTACCATTTCTGATCTGATTGGATTTCGGGCCCAGTGGGGTATGTGAGGTGGAAGGAATCGAAGAAAGTGGAGTCTACGGTATTGGTTACTCCTTTCACGTTGACGGAGTGTCAACTATTATTTCGATCAAACTTCGATGATGCTAATGAGAATTTGGCTCCTGAGAGCCACCTGTATCCTTCTGATTTGAATCATTGGTTCATTTACTTTACATCTGGCATGTGTACCTGATTTGTTAAATGTGAAATGCCATGATTTTACTGCTATATGTCTGGTACCTCATTGAGCGCAAGCTCACCCCTTTCTGTTCCTTTTTGTTTTCCTTACCGGAAAATAAATACTTTTGGACTGGATTTGACAATTGGCTGCCAAATTATCTTTTGTGTAGCTCATGTATTGAAACCCTAAATGTACTTTTGGGACCGTTTTCCTTTTGATTTGGCAAACCAGACATGTATCCACTTTTGAATACTTTTGTATGCCACTTTGGCTTGTAAATGCTAAGTTTCAAGATGTGAATGTTTACTTGATATTTGGTTGGGTTCTGACGGGTCGGTTACTATTCATAGCCGACTTCGGTTTCATTTTTTTTTTTATTTTAACATTTTGATTTGTTTACCCGCGTTGGTAAGCTCCAGAATGTATTAGCTCGTTCTATACCGAACCGTTAGTCCTGGCGAGAGCTGGGCAGGCAGTTCGCTAACCCCTTTGGTTCGCCTTAGGGGAAGGTGGGGCTGTCATACTATTCATGGTATAGCAAGCTATATTTATAGTTTCAACCCAAAAATATTTTGGTAAATTACACTCACTTAACATGGTTCTAGCAGCCTCTTGAAGAGTTTTATTTTTCTTTCAACAACCCCATTTTGTTGGGGAACTCTTGCAATTGAAAATTCATGTGTAATACCATTGTTGTTACGAAATTCTGGAAAACCACAAAAATGAAATTTTGAGCCATTGTCACTTCTGATTTTGATGATTTTCAATCCAATCAGATTCTGAACTTTTGTAAATAATGAAACAAAGTTTTTGAAAGCATCATTTTTGTGTGCAAGAAACATCACCCAAGTGTATCTAGAATAATCATCAACAACAACAAGGCAAAATCTTTTACCACCTAAGCTGGTTGTTTGTGTAGGACCAAATAAATCACGATGTTAGAGTTCTAGAGGTTTTGTAGTAGAAACACATTTCTTGGGTTTAAAAGATACTTTGACTTGTTTTTCAAATTGGCAAGCATCACAAATTCTGTCCTTTTCAAATTTGATCTTTGGCAGCCCTCTAACAAGTTCCTCTGTGGAAATTTTTTTTAGCAGATCCATATTGAAATGACAAAGCCTTCTATGCGACAACTAGGGGTCCTCATTTGCTACTTTGAGACAACTAAGGCTAGAAGAATCAACTTTTTCAAGGATAATTACATAAATGTCATTAACTCTTTTTCTTTTGAAAACAGTGTTGAACTTTAAGTCAAGAACAAGGCATTCATGCTTTTTAAATAACACAAACAAATTCCTATCACACAATTGACTAATACTTAATAAGTTATAGCTCAAATTGTCAACTAAAAGAACATTGTGAACAAAGGTGTGACCATTCTTACCAACATCACCAATTCCAACAGTTTTGGCTTTGTTATCATCTCCAAATGTTACCTTCCGCTTGCTTTAGGCTTGAGCTTGATGAACTGTGATGGATCACCAGTCATATGTCTTGAGCATCCACTATCTATGAACCACTTTGATTTCTTAACAATGTTCACCAGGTTCACCGACACAAAAATTCACAAGATAATATTTGGTACCCTTTACTTTTTGGGTTCTTGACAGTTAGCATTATATCTAACCATTCACATGCATCTCATTCCATTTCTCATATTTTTTCTAACATAACAATTGCTTTTTGTGTGGCCAAATTGACAACAGAAACTGCACATAGTCAATGAATTATTCAAATGAACAGGTTTAATAAATCTGATTTACCTTTTGCTATAGATAGTAAACTCATTTGCACTATGATTCAACCTTTTCTGATGAGTACCAAAATGAGGTTTTGTATCATTCCTTTGAAAACAGTTTTGTTTCTTATGTTGAAGCATCTGACTAAGATCATCCATTCTTCTTTTCAAGATACTTTGTTCATTTTTGAGCATGTCACAGAAGTTTGTCTTTCTATGAAGTTCTGTGACAGCCCCACCTCACCCTAAGGCAAACCAAAGGGTTCAGCGGATCGCCTGCCCAACTCTCGCCAGGACTACGGATTCGAACCACTCAAACCCTAGATAGAACGCGCGAGAACTCAACGAAAACGTACAATTGGAGACCACCCAGGGTTAAACAGAGCTTACCAAACTATACGGAAGTACGAGACGTCAATTAAATACTTATACATAGATTTACATCGGAGTCTTGAACCAATGAACCAACATACAAGCCAGAGTATTCACGCTATACAAAATACAATTAGGGTTTCAGTTACAGAAGAGCATAAACAAAAGAAGTCCTACAACTGGCTCAACTATTTTCTTCCAAAAATCTTGGTTTCAAAACATGGAACCCTGTAAGGAAAAACAAAGGTAACAGAAAGGGGTGAGCTTGTGCTCAATGAGGTACCAGACATAAAGCAGTAAAATCATGGCATTTCACATTTAACAAATCAGGTACACATGCTAGATGTAAAGTAAAGTAGTTAGAACCAATGATTCAAATAGGAAGGATACAGGTGGCTCTCAGGAGCCAAATTCCCATTTGCTTCACCGAAGATTGATCGAAATAATAGTTGACACTCCGTCAACGCTAAAGGAGTAACCAATACCGTAGACTCCACTTTTTCTGATTCCTTCCACCTCACATACCCCTACCGGGCCCGAACTCCAATCAGTTCAGAAATGGTAATACTCGAGTATACCGGTATCAAGGGTCTCAATACCCAAAGATCCCAAAATAGACTACCGTGGTTCGTTATCTAATCGACCAGGCTCTTGCCGGCCCGACTCGAGTAACTAGCCACAGGTGTTGAGCTCAGAGGTCACAGAAAGGTCGTTGGATACAAGCTTCCAAACGACGTCAGAACAGATACAAATACAGATACAGATAACAGATACAGATACAGATAGCAGATTCAGATTCACACTCAAAATTGGCATATGAACAGACAAGAGAACGAGTCTGATAAAGTACACCCTCGTCTCAAACAGAATAAACAGATAGTTCAGTCGTTCATATCACAGATTGCATGTACAGAAATCGAGTTAAACAATAAGTGAGAGGAGTGGTACACTCACCGGTTCAAGTACGGATACTTCAAAAGTTTTCACTTCAGATTGGCTTTAATCGCCAAGAAACCTTAAAATAATCAAAGTAAACCAATTGAAGGTTTCACATTCAAAATCGAGTAAACGGAATGCACAAGTGAGGCTCGACTACGCGTCGTATGCCTTTCCATGGTAAGTACTAGTACAAAAGAATAAAATATGACTTTCAAAAGGTGACTCAAACCTAAAGAGACTAAACGGCCTAGAAAATTGGACAGCATTTCCCCTAAATTTGCTTACTTTTCCAGCCGTCATGGCTTCATTATTTTCCTCAGCCAGTCCCAAAGTCATACGAAATATAAATTCATCACAACAGCCATTCAATAGGCTCAAAGTCATTCAAGTACAAAATTTAGCTAGGAAAATGACCGGAAATGAAAGTCAAGCCCTAAAATATTCAAATAAGCACAATAAGACTCAATTACAAGTCAAAACCAATTCCCAATACTATCAAAATAGGGCTCCATAAGAATGTATCAGAACTAGAGTAAACCAGGAAGATCCGGAAATGGAATTAAGCTTTAACCCAAAAAAAATAGTTTTTGACATCATTTTACGGTTTTGGCACCATTGGCACTACGATTATCGGATGGAGGTACAAGATACACCGTTTTGAAGCTAAGAGATAGGGATACAATGTTGAAGAAGGCTACTCTGTCCAGTTCCGAGCGTAACCAGGTCAAAATTTCAATATACTACACCAGAACCGTAAAAATAGGTTCACAAACCGCATTCTGGTTCAAACATCATAAGTCAGGCTACCTAAGTCCAAATCAAGTAATTCCAAAGCCATCCAAAAGCTAAGATACACAGATACAATTCATCAGAAGACCTCAACAACCAATTCCGAAGTATTCCCAACCAAAATAACCAATTACAGACGCAATTATCAAATTCGGGTAGAAACAGGGCAGCAGGGGTAATTCAGTCTTTTCACAAGTTACGTTGCTCCGATTGACCTGAAATGTTTCATGCATCTCTAAAATATCATTCCCTACAACTTTCATGTTTTAAGCCAAGGCCAATTCGGCCTCTAACTACTAGGTACTGTGCCGGGCAGAATGTAAATAATGAAACCCTAACTTTCCAAATTTCTTTCCAAAGCAGAAATTTCTTGCAATTAACCACCATATACACCTTCTAGCTTCATTCTAGATCATTTCCAATCATCATACATAGCCACACTATAACAATCATATTAAAACAGAAATATCCTAATTAAATAGAAAATGCCATCAATCTCAACCAAAATCATGAAATAACACCAAAGATCATTACTTTAACTCCCATAGGTCACTACTTAAGCATTATTGGAAAGACAAGAGTAGTCCCTTAGTCACTCACCTTATAAGACAAGAAAGGAAGCAATTCAACACCTTAGCCTTCCAAACAACTTCACCAATCACCTCACAATCACTAAGTGGAGAGGTTTTATGGAGCAAACCCAAAATTAAACGGTGAAAATTGAAGATTGAAGCAAGATTATGAAGCAGGAAGTTTGAGGATTTTTTTTTCTTTCTTTGAGCAAGAGGTTCGGCCAAGAGAGGTAAGAAATGAAGATGATTTTTGGCCAATTTTAATTAAATGGTAAAGTTATGAATAGTAGTCAAACTTAAGAATTAATCTTATGGTGACACTTGTCATCCTATTTAATGCATCTCTATCTCTTTGTTCCTCTCACACCAATCCACTTGGTAACCTCTAATTATCTCTTAACACCCGGTAAATAAAATTCAGTATCCAAAACTTAATCTAACTAGCCGAATTTTCCGAACTTTTCGCACTAGCGGGGCCCACGTCCGATATGCGCTCTTAATTTCTCAAAAACTAACCGATACTAGAAAAATCATTTTAAAACTATATTTACTCATAAAATTTATTTTTAAAATTTTTGGATAAAGAAAATGTGGAAAAACGTGCAATTAAAAGAAATTAAAACCTAGAAATTAAAAAAATTACGGGTCCTCACACTCTCTCCCCCTTAAAGAAATTTCGTCCTCGAAATTTTCTTATCAACAGAATCTATCAAAATCTAAGGTATCCAACGGACCATACCTTCCACGTCCTCAGACGAGTCAGGACCCTGATGGTGTTCTAAAGAGTACACCTGAGCCGGTACCTTGGATCCAGTCCCTTCCTTTTCCGACTGTCCAGGGTTAGTCTTAATGGGTTGCGGGGTCCTTTTTCCTTTTCGCAATCGAACTGGGCAGTCAGCAATCCGATGATCGGCACTTCCGCAGCGCAAACATTTTCCCTCTTTCTTCCAACAATTTGCCTCCGTATGATTTGGCCCTCCACAATATCCGCAAGGACCACGAGTAGCAGAGACCGGTCCCCCCTGAGAGACATCACGTGACACCCCTGGTTGTCGTACTCCCCCGTTTCCCTTTCCAATCTTAGGGGGCGTACTTGTACCTTCTTGCTCAGAGCTACTCCTAGGAAAGCCCCTTTTCTTGGCTTGAAAGTTTTTCACCTGCAGCCTAGCATTCTCTACTCGTTGCGCCTTCTCTACGGCATCGCTGAAGGCGTTAATTTGGGCTACGGCTAGATCTTTCTGGATCTCCACGTTCAAGCCCTGGATAAAACGCTTGATCCGCCGTTGCTCGGTCATAATCAACTCAGGGCCAAATTTGGATAGGCGGGTGAACTGGCTTTCATATTCAGCTACAGATTGGGTCCCTTGGCGAAATCGAAAAAATTCATCTTCCTTCCGTTCCTGAACGAGAGGAGGAAAAAATTTCGCGTTGAACTCCCGCATAAAATTCACCCAAGTCCTGGGCGTTTGTTCCCGTTCCCATTTTTGCCGAATAACGTTCCGCCAGGAACGGGCCGCCCCTTCTAGTTGGAAGACGGCAAAAGTCACCTGCCTTTCTTCAGTGTAATGCAGGGCCGCAAAGACATCCACAATCTTCTCGAGCCACCTTTCGGCGACATTCGAGTCGGGCCCCCCATGAAACTTGGGTGGAGCAAACTTTTGAAATCTTTCGAGAGCTCTATCCTCGCTCTCGGTATGGTTACCAGGGTTTCCAGGATTACGGTTCGGGTTTTGGCCCTGTTGCTGCACCACTTGTGCCAGTAAGTTGGTCATTTGCTGCATAGCGGCAGCTATTTGCACGTTCGGGTCAACCCTCGGTTCAGGATTAAGTCCAGATGAGGTTTCCCCAGCACCCCTGTCCGGCGTGGGTTACCTACGCCCGCACCCACGTCCCCAGCCACTACGTGTGCCCTCCATTAATCTAAGTCAATCTAGGGTCGAGGTGCAAAGATAATATTAAAGATAATTATTAGTATAAGCAAATAACAAGAGGTACACACAGATCAAAAGCATATATACACACAACTGGACCGAACCAGTCACACAGTAGCAGTCAATTAGATACAAATATGAGAGATCCATGAAAGTAGCGGGATCATCCGAAAGTACTATAGACAGACTAGGTCACGAGTACAAAAATAACTCACGAAGAGCTTTTCCCCCTCTCCAGGGCTCCGTCCATAATCTACGACAACAACACCATCTATATCTCAATCAAGGTTGATCACGCTTAACCACACCCGAACAGACCACACGAAGTTCCATAGAATAACCTTTCTAGTTCGCCTAAGTCCTTTCTAACCTAGGCTCTTATTGATTTAGTAGCCGGGCACAAGAATCCCAAATAAGATAATTCACAACTCGAGCCGGCCGGTCCCAAGAGTAAATCATCCATATTATAGATTCCTACCCAACATACAGATCTATCTTCCTCAAGTTTCATGATAAAGATTTTTACACTTATAATATGCCCGATTCATAACTTATGCTCAAAAGAGCACTTAACCATTTTAGACACCTTCACCAAAAGCAGGACCATAACACCACTTGGCCCCAAGCTCACTCCGCGCAGAGACCACGCGAAGCGGCTCTGATACCACTTGTGACAGCCCCACCTCACCCTAAGGCGAACCAAAGGGTTCAGCGGACCGCCTGCCCAACTCTCGTCAGGACTACGGATTCGAACCACTCAAACCCGAGATAGGACGCGCGAGAACTCAACGAAAACGTACAATTGGAGACCACTCAGGGTTAAACAGAGCTTACCAAACTATACGGAAGTACGGGACGTCAATTAAATACTTATACATAGATTTACATCGGAGTCTTGAACCAATGAACCAACATACAAGCCAGAGTATTCACGCTATACAAAATACAATTAGGGTTTCAGTTACAGAAGAGCATAAACAAAAGAAGTCCTACAACTGGCTCAACTCTTTTCTTCCAAAAATCTTGGTTTCAAAACATGGAACCCTGTAAGGAAAAACAAAGGTAACAGAAAGGGGTGAGCTTGCGCTCAATGAGGTACCAGACATAAATCAGTAAAATCATGGCATTTCACATTTAACAAATCAGGTACACATGCTAGATGTAAAGTAAAGTAGTTAGAACCAATGATTCAAATAGGAAGGATACAGGTGGCTCTCAGGAGCCAAATTCCCATTTGCTTCACCGAAGATTGATCGAAATAATAGTTGACACTCCGTCAACGCTAAAGGAGTAACCAATACCGTAGACTCCACTTTTTCTGATTCCTTCCACCTCACATACCCCTACCGGGCCCGAACTCCAATCAGTTCAGAAATGGTAATACTCGAGTATACCGGTATCAAGGGTCTCAATACCCAAAGATCCCAAAATAGACTACCGTGGTTCGTTATCTAATCGACCAGGCTCTTGCCGGCCCGACTCGAGTAACTAGCCACAGGTGTTGAGCTCAGAGGTCACAGAAAGGTCGTTGGATACAAGCTTCCAAACGACGTCAGAACAGATACAGATACAGATACAGATAACAGATACAGATACAGATAGCAGATTCAGATTCGCACTCAAAATTGGCATATGAACAGACAAGAGAACGAGTCTGATAAAGTACACCCTCGTCTCAAACAGAATAAACAGATAGTTCAGTCGTTCATATCACAGATTGCATGTACAGAAACCGAGTTAAACAATAACTGAGAGGAGTGGTACACTCACCGGTTCAAGTACGGATACTTCAAAAGTTTTCACTTCAGATTGGCTTTAATC